>NC_069502.1:21848617-22148617 GCF_027579735.1 Bombina bombina | reverse complement strand
TCTGGTCCTGGTGCACCAAGTAACCTAGAGGAGCTTTTAATCTATTGGCAAGAATATAGGTAAGAATTTTATAGTCCTGATTCAGGAGTGAGATGGGCCTGTAAGATGAGGGCAATTCTTAATCTTTATCTTTCTTAGGGATCAAAACTATATTGGATGCCGCAAACAAGTGAGACTGTGGTTTATTCTGGATGTAATAATCGCTGAACAATTGAGCGAGAACCGTCGGAACTTGATCAAGAAGTAACTTATAAAATTCTGCTGGGAGGGAGCCTGGCCCGGGAGCTTTCCCAAGTTTTAATTTTTTAATAGTATTGACAACTTCTTCCACTGCAATGGGATCATTTAATCTTTGTAAATCATCTCTCGCAATTTGAGGCAGGGTGAGCCCTTGCCAAAATTGTTGCTTCGACGGGATATCTATCTGTTTGGCTGCATATAGTTCTTGAAAGGCCAGAATTAAATTCTTAATACTTACATAGGGAATACAATTGTTACAAAATTTAAAGTTCACTTGTACCATCAAATTGTGTTTGTTCTCTTGGTATTCTTTGTTGAAAGCTTAAACAAATTCTGCTCATATGCTATTATTGTCACTCTGCCGCCACACCGCTGCTCGCTATGGCTGTTGCCATAGACGTGGCGGTGGTGACTCATTGCTTTGGCCATTGCCATAGACCTAAGCGGTGGTGCAGAGCGTGCAGTGATGACGTCATCCCCACACGCTGTCTCTCTCACCTGGATGCAGCTCTGAATACATCTGTGTGTCCTCCTTGGCGCCAATATGCACCTATGTAAGTACTCCATTCACCTTACATCACTGCCCAAATATAGGTGTTACTGTGTGTGCTCCTGGGTGCTATTATCTGTTTGTGCTGGATTGCTATTTTATTACTGAAACTCTGCTTGTCTGACTACTCTGCTTGCTTAACCCCTGAAGTGCTGGATTGCTTTTACATTACTGAACTCTGCCTGTCTGACTACTCTGCTTGCTTAATCCCTAAAGTACTGGATTGCAATAACGTTGCTAAACTCTGCCTGTCTGATTACTCTGCTTGCTTGACCCCTGAAGTGCTGGATTGCTATTATGTTACTGAACTCTGCCTGTCTGACTACTCTGCTTGCTTAACCCCTAAAGTACTGGATTGCAATAACGTTGCTGAACTCTGCCTGTCTGATTACTCTGCTTGCTTAACCCCTAAAGTACTGTATTGCCATAATGTTGCTGAACTCTGCCTGTCTGACTACTCTGTGTGCTTAACCCCTAAAGTACTGGATTGCTATACTGTTGCTGAACTCTGCCTGTCTGACTACTCTGCCTGCTTGACCCCTGAACTATTGGATTGCTATACTGTTAACAAACTCTGCCTGCCTGACCATTCTATTGGTTTATCCCTGAACTATTATATTATTGGATTTCCTTTCTTGCTGACTCCTGCCTGTTTCCGGTCCTTCTATTGCTTTATCCCTGAACTGCAATACCGCTGGATTTCCTTTCTGTTGCCGCTAAAGACTACCCTGCCTACTGTGAGTACCGCTTACCTAATTTTACAAACTTTCTCTGCTCTGGGATATTTCTATCTTTTCAGCTTGACGCCGGGATATGAAGACTACTGGCCAAGTTTGATCCCATAGTGGAATATCCCACGAGCATTACAATTATACTTGGGCCATGGACCCAAATGAGGTAGCAAGAGCAGTTTTAGGACAGATGCTGGGAACCCATACCACACAACTGCAGAGTGTGGATGCTAAACTAGAGGCTATAACCGCTAAGCTCTCCTCACTACTTGCTGTGAAGGATACTGTTACACTGCCGATCTCTGCTCCTAGTGCTGCAACTTCTTCCCCTGCTTCTGGAAGTATACCCGGATACCATTGCCTGACAAATATGAAGGTACTACTGATTTTAGGGGTTTTCTTAACCAGTGTAGGCTGCACTTTCGCAATGATCCTCACCCATTCCAGTCTCATTAGTCAAAGGTCACCTTTATCATTTCCTTATTGAAAGACAAGGCCCTGGCCTTGGTCTCCCCCCTTTTGGAACAGAACGCTCAACTCCTGAAAGATGCCAATGCTTTAATTTCTTCATTATCTTCTGTCTTTGGGACTTCTGACCGTGCTTCTGCTGCAGAATACTCTCTTCTGGATCTCCGCCAGAGCAATAGAACTGTGGCACAATATGCCATCGAGTTTTGCACCTTGGCACTTGAGACCAGTTGGGATGGCAGTGCTCTCAAGGCGGCCTTTAGGAAAGGTTTGCATGAATGCATCAAGGATGAACTTACTTATTGTTATGTTCCTTCTTCCTTGGATGACTTTATAACGCTTTGTATCCGTCTAGATTCTCACTTCCAGGAGAGACAAGCTGAGAGAGACAGAACTCATAGAATCCATCCCTCTCGTCCTTTCACTCATCCGGTCTCTAGACTATCCTCTTCCCCTCAGCACCTCCAGTAAACTCTGTAGAGGAACCCATGGATTTCTCCTCCCTAAAACCCTCTGAATCCGAAAGACAGAGAAGAAGGAGATTGAGACTGTGTTTCTATTGTGGTTCTAACTCACACCAGCTTAAGAATTTTGATATTCTGCCGGGAAAAGCCATTGCTTAGAGGATAGTATTGGGGTACCTCTAAGCATGATCACTACTAAATCCCTCACTCCTCTTGGTTACTGGTACCTGTTACCCTGATTTTCCTTCAGAATTCTGTCCATGCTCAAGCCTTTATTGATTTAGGGGTAGCTGGAGAGTTTCTTGATCACTGTTTTATGATTCAGGCAGGCTTACCTCTTTTGCAGAAAAAGCAATGTCTCAAGATAACTGGCCTGGATGACACTCCCCTTGGATCAGGTTTAATCCATTTCGAATTAGCACCCCTAACCATGACTGTGGGAGTCCTTCATACCGAACAGTTACAGTTCGATGTTATTCATTCTCCAGCACAACCTGTCATCCTTGGTCTTCCTTGGCTTCATATACACAATCCACAGTTCGGCTGGGCTGAGGGGCAGTTGGCCTCCTGGGGTACCTCCTGTTTCCACTCCTGCCTTGCTAAGGTTACTCTTCTGCTCTGCATCCCCATAGCCAGTCTACAGACCCCTTCAATCCTTCCCTCAGTATATACAGATTTCACAGATGTGTTCGAAGAAAGCAGCTGATGTGCTGCCACCCCACCGTCCTTACGACTACAAAATTGACCTCTTTCTCGGAGCCCGCCTTCCTAAAGGGAAGACATCCACTCTCCAAAGCTGAAACCAAGTGCATGAAGGAGTATATTAAAGAGAACCTAGCTAAAGGTTTTATTCGCCCTTCCTCCTCTCCTGCCAGGGCTGGCTTCTTTTTCGTCAGTAAGAAGGATGGTGGGCTTAGATCCTTTATTAACTACAGAGCCTTAAACAACATCACTATCAAGAATCGCTATCCCATTTCTTTGATCACTGAGCTTTATGATTCTCTTCAAAATGCTCGCTACTTCACCAAGCTGGACCTACATGGGGCGTACAAACTGATTCGTATCTTCCCAAGGCATGAATGGAAGACCTCCTTCAACACAAGATCAGGGGCATTACGAATACCTTGTAATGCCCTTTGGGCTGTGCAATGCCCCGCAGTCTTTCAAGCATTTGTCAATGATGCCTTCTGTGACCTCCTCAATCGCACTGTCATCGTCTACCTGGATGATATTCTTATTTTCTCTTCCACCCTTGGGGAGCATCATGAAGATGTGAGACAGGTACTTTTCTGCCTCAGAGACAATTCTCTGGTAGCCAAACTGGAGAAATGTGAGTTTGATCAAGTCCAGATCCAGTTCCTTGGCTATGTTATCTCGAAGGAGGGTTTTTCCATGGATCCTTCTAAGCTAACAGCAGCTCTGGAATGGCTTCAACCAACTTCATTAAAGGAACTACAGAGATTCTTGGGGTTCTCCAATTATTACCGCAAGTTTATAAGGAACTTTTCCCAAATAGTTGCTCCACTCACTGCCTTGAAGATCACCTTACCGGGAGAAGTCTTCATCCAACCGGTCCGAAGTCATCAACGAAGCCAGGAGAAATCTTCATCCAAGCCGGGCGAAGTGGTCCTCCAGACGGGCAGAAGTCTTCATCCAGACGGCATCTTCTATCTTCATCCATCCGGCGCGGAGCGGGTCCATCTTCAAGACATCCGATGCGGAGCATCCTCTTCATCCGGCGGCTAACACTGAATAAAGGTTCTTTTACATGACGTCATCCAAGATGGCGTCCCTTAGATTCCGATTGGATGATAGAATTAAGGTAGAAAAAATCCTAGGAAATATGTAGAGGAGAAGGGTTTGCACCGACGTTTTACAATTGCTGATCACAACAATATATTTTCCTTAAAGAAGGAAACCACCTTTATAATGGAGTTGATAGAACAGACCAATTGGAGATGAGAGGAGGGGTATATAAAGGCTCTAATACACTTAGCAAACATCTTGAAAAAGCCTGCACGCCAGGTGAAACGCGTTGATCGATTGCAAGTGTTTGAAACAAGAGTATAAGACTTATTACAAGGTTCTTCACAAGTTAATACTCTGCGCAGAGTCTATTACCTATCAGCGTAACCGGAGATCACCCAGAAAGGCAGAAGTGTCTTAGCCCGACTTTGGGGCATCCGCATTGGCCACACAAGTCACGTGTGACACGGAAGCGAATGAGACCGGGGAGATACACTTAAGCCACTGCCCGCAAAGTACAAGGGACGCAACGGCATCTGAAGATAAAGTTACAGCGGAGGGTGAGCTATAAGAACACCAGCTACAGTCCTTTGCCTTCACCCGCGAGAGTGGGAGATCGGGGTAAGAATTTTGTTACCGGATCTTTATTGAAGGAAAAGAGGTACGTTATCAGGAGAGACATTATCGTGTATACACAAAAGCATATCAAGTATCCTAAAACACACAAAGTAACTATGGACGCTTCCAAGTAACTAATGCCATTTTCATATCTAATTGGAACAGCCAATAGAATGCCAGCTCAATCCTATTGGCTGATTGCATCAGCCAATAGGATTTTTTCTACCTTAATTCCGATTGGCTGATAGAATTCTATCAGCCAATCAAAATTGAAGGGACGCCATCTTGGATGATGTAATTTAAAGGAACCTTCATTCAGTGTTAGCCGTCGAATGAAGAGGATGCTCTGTGTCGGATGTCTTGAAGATGGACCCGCTCCGCGCCGGATGGATGAAGATAGAAGATGCCGTCTGGATGAAGACTTCTGCCGGTCTGGAGGACCACTTCGCCTGGCTTGGATGAAGACTTCTCCCGGCTTCATTGAGGACTTCAGACCGGTTGGATGAAGACTTCTCCCGGTAAGGTGATCTTCAAGGGGTTAGTGTTAGGTTTTTTTAAGGGGGTATTGGGTGGGTTTTAGAGTAGGGTTGGTTGTGTGGGTGGTGGGTTTTAATGTTGGGGGGGGATTTGTAATTTTTTTTACAGGTAAAAGAGCTGATTACTTTGGAGCAATGCCCCGCAAAAGGCCCATTAAAGGGCTATTTGTAATTTAGTGTAGGGTAGGGCTTTTTTATTTGGGGGGGGGGGCTTTTTTTATTTTGTTAGGGGGATTAGATTAGGTGTAATTAGTTTAAAAATCTTGTAATTTGTTTATTATTTTCTGTAATTTAGTGGAGGTTTTTTTTGTACTTTAGCTAATTTTATTTAATTGTATTTAATTTAGTTAATTGTATTTAATTTAGGGAATTCATTTAATTATAGTGTAGTGTTAGGTGTTAGTGTAACTTAGGTTAGGTTTTATTTTACAGGTAAATTTGTATTTATTTTAGCTAGGTAGTTAGTAAATAGTTAATAACTATTTAATAACTATTCTACCTAGTTAAAATAAATACAAAGTTGCCTGTAAAATAAAAATAAACCCTAAGCTAGCTACAATATAACTATTAGTTATATTGTAGCTATCTTAGGGTTTATTTTATAGGTAAGTAGTTTAAAATAGGAATAATTTAGTTAATGATATGAATTTTATTTAGATTTATTTAAATTATATTTAAGTTAGGGGGGTTAGGGTTATACTTATGTTTAGGGGTTAATAAATTTAGAATAGTGTCAGCGACGTTGGGGGCAGCAGATTAGGGGTTAATAATATAATGTAGGTGTCGGCGATGTTGGGGGCAGCAGATTAGGGGTTAATAAATTTAGAATAGTGGCGGCGACATTGGGGGCGGCAGATTAGGGGTTAATAAATATAATGTAGGTGGCGGCGATGATGGGGGCAGCAGATTAGGGGTTCATAACTATAATGTAGGTGGCGGCAGTGTCTGGAGCGGCAGGTTAGGGGTTAATAAATATAATGCAGGTGTCGGCGATGCCGGGGGCGACAGATTAGGGGTTAATAAGTGTAAGATTAGGGGTGTTTAGACTCGGGGTTCATGTTAGGTGTATACATAACTTTTATTTCCCCATAGGAATCAATGGGGCTGCGTTAGGAGCTAAACGCTGCTTTTTTGCAGGTGTTAGACTGTTTTTCAGCTGGCTCTCCCCATTGATTCCTATGGGGGAATCGTGCATGAGCAAGTTACACCAGCTCACCGCTAACGTAAGCAGCGCTGGTATTGGAGTGAGATGTGGAGCAAAATTTTGCTCAACGCTCATTTTTTGTCTGTTAATGCCAGGTTTGTAAAAACTCGTAATACCAGCGCTGTCTGTAAGTGAACAGTGAGCATAAACTGCTCATTAGCACCGCATAGCCTCTAACACAAAAGTCATAATCTAGGTGATTGTTTTTAAAGAAATATACTTTAAATAAATAAATAAATAAATAAATATGTTTTTTCTGTTTATTTAGTTACAAGTAATTATGTATTATTTATAGCAATATTCTTCATTTACATTTTAAACTTTATTTTATTTTAATTTACTTTAAATAAAAATATGATCTCATGTCTACTTTAATGTTTATATTTTTTCTTATTTTTTGAAGAATAACATAATAATTCCATACACATTTTGGCCCATATATACAGGCTTTAACACTAGTTTATTTTATAAATAAAAAACACTAACAATAACTAAAAAATATTATTTTTTTAATTCAGCAAACTTGAAAATCTGTAAGAAAAAACAAAAGAACATTATTTAGAATATGAAAGCAAGTATGTCATTTAATAACACATTAAACATTTTAATCTGTAAGTATAATAATTCTAAATAATTCTAAAAATTCATCTTCTGTCTATGCTATAAACTATAGTGTTTGTTCTGATATTAAAGCCATGTTCAGACTAGATATCTATATATACATAATGTGACTAAAATCATATTTAATTGGCTAATCAAGAGTTGACTTACATATAAACATTTAAAATGAGAGAAATTAATGTCTAATTGTTACAATTATGGATATGTTTAACAATTAATCCAGTTTTTTGGTGTGCAGAATCACAGCTGCAGAACCTGCAGAATTCATAGATAACTATTAGCATAAAAATACTACTATAAATTTAAGATAATAAGTGTAGCTTATTGAAGAGAGATTGATTGTGGAAATATAGCACTGCGGAATCTGTTGGCGCTCTACAAACAACCGATAATAATAATAATAATGGGAAGATACTATGCAATATTTTCTGATGTCACACAGTATCCTTCATATAAGCATATAATCTGACCAATAGTTTCAGGTAACTAAACACTACTAAGTCCGGAACCCTAGTTCCAAATAGTTACCCTGAGACCTCTGGTTATATGATATCAGGGAAAAATAACATCCTAAACAAGTTGCAGTACTGTGTAAATAAAAGGATGAATAACAGAAATAGTATGAGTATGTAGAACAGAATCCTCTCTTGTAGAAAACAATTGTTGGCAAAAAATACTAGTAAATGTGGATGAGGAAAAACAAAGAAAAACTGTAAAAGCTTACCGGAGCGTGAAGGCAGTCTGAGAGCTGACAAGAAGTCAGAATAGTGCGGGCGGCGGTGACGTCACACAGCCGAGTAGGCGCTGTTTTGCCAAAATAGGAGGTTAAGAATAAAACACAAGTACCTCACTAGGGCATCTGTAGATAAGAGAATGAGGTTGAGAGCAGGTAGGAGCAAGTGGAGTTTTTTTGGAGACAAGGTACAGTCTGGTCCGAAATCCAGGAAGCTTGTAATACCGGAAGTAGAAGTCTTCATCCAGAAACAATAACAAGCAAAGAAAGAAGTAAGGTGTGCCTATTTATAGGCTGTTGATATGTTTGCCTTAAAGGGATAGTAACACATTACTTAGGTTACAGTTGCAGAATATATTACAGGACTCCCCTCCCCCAAGAAAGAACAACTGTGAGGTTCAAGGTCTAGGACGATCAGAGAACCTACGATGGAAGAGGGAGACCAAACGGGGTGCCAAAAGGTTCACCGATGGTTCCCATGAATCTTCCTCATCCCCATAACCAGTCCAATTAACCAAGTATTGGAGTGTTCCCTTGAGAACTCTGGAATCCAGAATTGAATCAACCTCATAATCAAGGTCTGGGTTTGGTAGAGAGTCAGCAAGGTGAGGACTGGACGTTTGTGAATGTACAGTTGAGTATGGTTTGATGAGGGATGTATGAAAAGTGGGAGTAGGCAGTTCAAGGGTGACTGCATTGGAGTTGACGATTAAGGAGACTGGGAAAGGACCGATGAAATGTGCAATAAGCTTTCTAGCTGGTGTGGATAGTTTGAGGTTCTTAGTAGATAGCCAGACTAAGTCACCAACAGCATAGGTAGGAGGGGTACGGTGTATGCGATCATAATAGACTTTCTGTCTATCCTGTGCAGACTTGATGTTATCCTGTAGAGATGTCATATTCATGGAAATGGCATTGGTGAGATCATTGAGAGAAGGGTACGGGGTGTCCCATCTGGTATAAAATGATATGAGGGGTGGTAACCATAGTTAGAGAAAAAAATGGTTTGGTTAGTGGATGAGTTTACAGTATTGTTGTAGGCAAACTCGGCGGTTGGTAAAAGCGTACACCAATCGTTTTGCTCTCCGTTACAGTAACAACGTAAATACTGCTCAAGGCACTGGTTAGTGCGTTCACATTATCCATTTGTTTGTGTATGATATGCCGTGGAGCATCTTTGGTGGATTTGAAGAATGTGACACAATTCCTTCCAAAATGTAGAAGTGAATTGGGACCCGCGATCGCTGGTGATAGAAGAGGGAAGGCCATGTAACTTTACTATGTTGTTTAGAAATAAAGTGGCAGTCTGAGATGCAGATAGTAGGGTTGCATGTGGAAGAAAATGTGCCATCTTAGTCAGTAGGTCTACTACAACCAATATGGTATTGTTACTATTGGATTTAGGCAACTCAACAATAAAGTCCATGCTGATCTCACTCCAAGGTCTCTTAGGAACTGGTAGTGAGAGCAGTAATCCATATGGAAGTTGTCTGTCAGTCTTCGTAGTACAACACGTTAAACAGGAACTCACGTATTTTCTTGAATCTGAGGACTTAGTAGGCCACCAAAATGTTCTGTTCAAGAGCTGGGAAGTCTTTTGTTGACCTGGGTGACCAGCGAGTAAGTTATCATGAACCATTTGTAAGACTTCATCTCGGAAAGTGGAATGAATGTATAAATTGGTTTTATGATAATACAAACCATTTATCTTGGTAAGATCTTGAATTGGTAGAGTAATATCAGACTGTTGGCGGGTTTGCAGGTACAAAGAGTCATTATAAGTCAATGCCACAATGATTTTAGCTGGTATAAGTGAACCTTTGAATGGTTGTATATCAGGTCTATCCGCCTTACCATTATTAGAACCTGGCCTGAAAGTGATCAAATAATTGAACCGATTGAGGAACAAATTCCAACGAACTTGTCTAGAAGACAAGGTTTTGGTTTGTTTGAGGAATTGTAAATTTCTATGATCCGTGTAGATCAAAATTGGTATTCCTTCCAATAAATGACGCCAATTCTCCAACACGGATTTAATGGCTAGTAGCTCCTTCTCTCCAATGGGGTAATTGGATTCTGCTGGAGCGAGCACCCTGGAATAGTAAGCCACAGGGTGGATGCGTTTTGATAAGGAGTCTCTTTGAGAGAGTATAGCTCCTAGAGCATATTGTAAAGCATCAACTTCAAGAATAAACTGTTTAGTGGAATCAGGGAAACGAAGAATGGGAGTTGTAGTAAATAAACTTTTAAGTTTTTCAAAAGCTGTATTAGCTGAATCTGACCACTTGAATGGAATATTTTACTTCTTTGTCAAATCAGTGATGGGTTTTGTAATGGAAGCAAAATTCTTTATAAACTTCCGAATAGAAGTTGGAGAAACCCATGAAACACTGTACTTTTATTTTTTTGGGATTTCCACTGAGTGATAGCTGTTATCTTACTAGACTCCATCTCTATACCCTTATGTGAAATTTGGTAACCAAGGAGAGTGATATGGTCGGTGTTAAAAGTACACTTTTCTAGCTTGGCGTAGAGTTTATGTTGTCTTAGTCTTGATAGAACTGTCTTTACATGAGTGCCATGCTCTGAATGATTGGCAGAATAGATGAGAATGTCGTCTAAGTAGATGACTAGAAATATATCTAATAAATCTCTGAAAATGTTGTTGACAAAATGTTGAAAAGTTGCGGGGGCGTTACAGAGACCGAATGGCATGACGGTGTACTCATAAAGGCCATATCTGGTGCGATACGCCTTCAGCCATTCGTCTCCCTCTCGCATTCTGATGAGATTATAAGCCCCACGGAAATCCAATTTAGTAAAAATAGTAGCACCTTGTAGGCATTCTATCATCTCTTGGATCAAAGGCAGATAGTAACGATTCTTTATAGTGCGCTGATTTAATTGTCTGTAGTCAATTATGGGTCTAAGGGAGTCGTCTTTATTTTTAACGAAGAATATGCTAGCACCTGTGGGAGAAGTGGATGGTCGTATAAACCCCTTTTGTAAGTTATCATCTAAGTATGATTTGAGATGATTAAACTCATGTTGGGATAGGGGGTAGATGTGACTACAGGGAATGGTAGCCCCAGGGAGCAGGTCAATGGGGCAATCATATACCCAATGGGGAGGAAGTGCTGTAGCCTCCTTAGCATCAAAAGCATCTGAAAATGAACTATAGTCATTTAGTAAATGAACTATGTCAGTGTGTAGGATATATGAATTTGTCAAGCAATTAGACTTACAGACGTCAGAGATATTAGATATAATATTTTCTAACCTGTCTATGGTAGGCTGTTTTCTTAACCAATCTAACCCCAGAACCACAGTAAAAATGGGTGAGGAAATTACATTGAAACTAAGGGTTTCAACATGTGCAGAATGTGTGGAAACAAGAAGAGGTACAGTGTCGAATAGGATAGGTCCAGAACTTATTTGATTACCATCTATTACTCTAATAACAATGGGAACAGCCTTTTCAATCAATGGAATTTTATTTTAATTTACAAAAGAGTTGTCAATGTTATTTGCACAAGCTCCGGAGTCAATTACTTTGTCAATCTTTGCTTTGTGTGTACCCCACTGGAGAGAGGGAAAGCATACAGTATGAGGATTTTAAATGTGAGACATTTAAACAATTCTGTGGAAGGTTGCACTTACCCTTTTTTTGTTTTAGTAAGTTAGGGCAATCCTTCACGGTATGTGAATTCCCAGTGCAGTACAGACATAGGTTCAATGCTCTCCTCCTTAGTTTTTCCTCTTGGGTGAATGAGCCCCTGATGAAGCTGATGTCCATGGGTTCATCTGCCGGTTTCACAAGTTGGGGTGTCCAATATTGAGGTGGTGGTCTACTGGTGGGGTTTCTGATAATAATTTTTATTGCCGTCTCTCTCTATATCTCCTATCTATGGCCTAGATTTAGAGTTTGGCGGTAGCCATCAAAACCAGCGTTAAAGGCTCCTAACGCTTGTTTTTTACGGACTCCGGTATTTAGAGTTTAGTTACCGACACTCAAAAATCACCCAACACACATCTCTACCGACAGCTCTGACCCAGTAGTTAAACAAATATTACACAAACTACACTTACACTCATACAAACACTACACTATATTTATTTTTCAGATTTAATAATTTTTCATCAAAATACAAAGGATCAAAGTTGCGAGATCTCGGGTGTTAGAAAAAAAACAACACAAATCCATTTTGCCATTGACTTACATTGACACACGGGAAAAGACCCTCATATACCTACATCTAACCAATAAGATTAGCATAAACATACACTCATCAATGCATACAAACAATATACAACACATTACATACACAAAAAAGTTATTTATTACAAAATGAACACGATTTAGTTACTTTTTCACACAAGCTCATGACGTCACTCACTTTACGAGGAAAAAAAAAAAAATTTGGAGCCTCCATTGACTTCTATGGGGAAGACGTGCTTGTGCACGCGACAGACAGATTTCCCTAACACACGCAAATAGCGTAGACAAAAAAACTCCAAATACCAGCGCTAGAAATAGGAAAAAAATACATGCTTTCCTGCGTTAGACCCAGCTATGACAAATAGATCAAGAAATGCCTATTTCCCCATGGTGGACTTATGGATTTTACTTATTGAATATTCACAACAGCATTAAATTGTTTCATACTTTTACATTACATCAACTACAAATCAACATCACTAGTAACAAACATTTTTACAAATAAAATCACATTTAAACGGACACAAAAAAAATTACAACATTTCAGGATTCACAAACAGTACACAATGGGAAACACCTCTCATATACCTTTATTATTGCATTTAATTTATGCAACAGCATATCTACATAGGCTTAACACATGATCAGTCATGGATGCACATACATTACTTTTAGCATTCACTCATACATGTGCATTCAAATGATGGGGGAAAAACACATTACATTCTCTCTAGGAATCACAAAACAGAACAAATGGATTTTACTGTACTTTTAACATCATGATTCCATCACAATAAACCATTAGGAATTACGTACAATAAGAACATCATTACACCAGATTACAGATGTCACTTTATGGGAAGGAACAACAATGCTAGACCGCTATATAGAAGTCAGCATATGCGGGACACAATCACAATATATACGTATATGTACATAACACGCATCACCCATCACGCAACCACAAAGCACACATTTATATTTTATTCAGCACACAATAACAATGTAGTACAATACAACAACACAATGAGGATTTCAGAACTACATAGGCAGGTTAATAATATGATGACGTCATTAGAAGATTCAACCATACACATTACAGATTCACGACTGTACTGCCCCTTTCAGAAATTTAACACTCAATACTACAATACAACATATACGTAAACAACAGTTTGGAACAGCATTATTAGGGCGATTTGAATGGGACAATGAAAAAATATTGTCAGATCGCAAATCACTTATATATATAATACTACAGATGACAGCCGGAAGTTATTCAGTATTAGTGCCATTTGAATGGGACGCATACAATATTGACAGCTCGGCAATCACTTATATATACAATACTACAGATGACAGCCGGAAGTTATTCAGTATTAGTGCCATTTGAATGGGACGCATACAATATTGACATCTCGGCAATCACTTATATATACAATACTACAGATGACAGCCGGAAGTTATTCAGTATTATTGAGATTTGAATGGGACGCATACAATATTGACAGCTCGGCAATCACTTATATATACAATACTACAAATGACAGCCGGAAGTTATTCAGTATTATTGAGATTTGAATGGGACGCATACAATATTGACAGCTCGGCAATCACTTATATATACAATACTACAGAGGGCAGACGGGAAGTTCTGAATTATTATTGCGATTTTAAAGGGACGCATACAATATTGACAGCTCGGCAATCACTTATATATACAATACTACAGATGACAGCCGGAAGTTCTTCAGTATTAGTGCCATTTTAATGGGACGCATACAATATTGACAGCTCGGCAATCACTTATATATACAATACTACAGATGACAGCCGGAAGTTATTCAGTATTATTGAGATTTGAATGGGACGCATACAATATTGACAGCTCGGCAATCACTTATATATACAATACTACAGATGGCAGACGGGAAGTTCGGAATTATTATTGCGATTTTAAAGGGACGCATACAATATTGACAGCTCGGCAATCACTTATATATACAATACTACAGATGGCAGCTGTTACTTTATCATTTACAAACAATATTGCAGCAACATTGATAGATCACATTCGATGCACATTATACACAACTATGCACTTTCATTCATGTTAGCCTGGACGTGTGCTTGTTACTATAAGATCGCGTTTAATAAATATTGATTACGCATATGATCAAACATTACAAACATGCACTGTATGTGTGATATTTGACACTTTCACATTGAGATTCATTGGGGGAAAACAACATTTCAGCAAACAACAAAAAAACGCCCACTGTGAAAGCATTCGCGCCGCTCACATACAAACAAGTGAATACAATTAGCAATCATTACAAACTCACTACCATTGGACTAATTGTACTATAAATCCCCCAAACAACATGGCCAAAGCATCACTTGTGATCCACATCAGATCAAGTGCATACCTTGTTACGCTGTTCTGAAAGATGGATGACGATGACATGGTAGACGCTGCTGGTGCTGCTATTGGCGAACTAGCTGTTGATCGAATCAGGCAGCCTCGGCGGCTCAGACTGAGACGAAGGGGTCATCTGGTTCGAGGTCCTCGTGTCTACAGGGTGAGACCCACCTTGGAAAACATGAGCGACTTTGAGGTTTATGATAAGTATCGTCTCAATCGCGAACAGCTCATTGGCCTTTACGATCTTCTTAAACCTCATTTGGAGCCACGTATAAGAATAAGGACTGCTGTTCCCGCCATGAGTAAGATGCTATGTTGTCTATACGTCCTGGCCTCCGGGAGTTTTCAATCCGGAGAAATGTACATGCATGGCCTGTCTCAAGGTACATTCTCTGTGGTGTTTGATAACTTTCTGGACGCCATGGTACGTATCAGTAAGCAATACATAGGATTCCCACAGAATGATGGTGATTGGAGGCGCCTGAAGCGGGAATTCTTTGCTATTGCTCAATTGCCCAATGTCTTGGGAGCCATAGATTGTACCCACATTGAGCTGCGTGCTCCAATTGATGACTTGCCCTTCAGAAATCGCAAACATTTTCATAGCCTCAATGTGCAGTATGTTTGTGACGCACAGATGAGGATTATGCACGTGTGTGCGAATTTTGGAGGAGCTTGTCATGATGCCCGCATCCTCGCTCAGTCGTCCCTGTGGAGACCGTTTGAGGAAAGACAAATGCCCCCTGGTTATCTCGTTGGTGAGTATTTGTGCACAACATGGTTAATTAGTTTGACAATTGCCACTGTAGTTTTAAAATGATAGCGTAATGTTCAGCTATAGGATGCAATTTAACCATTTTTTTTTATTTCCGCAAATGTCTAGTTTTAGTTCAATGCAGATATGTAGCATGTCTTACCTTAAATGCTCAGATAGAGAATGCAATGTAACCATTTAGTTGCCATTTTACACAAGGTCTGGTTTTGGAGAAATACGCATATGTAGCATGTCTTAGATGAAATGGGAAGATCTCTTTCCGCTAATATCTAGTTTTAGTTCAATGCAGATATATAGCATGTCTTACCTTAAATGCTCAGATAGAGAATGCAATGTAACCATTTAGTTGCCAGTTTACACAAGGTCTGGTTTTGGAGAAATACGGATATGTAGCATGTCTTAGATGAAATGGGAAGATATTAGCTAATGCAATTTAACCATGTCATTGTCTCTTTCCGCTAATATCTAGTTTTAGTTCAATGCAGATATGTAGCATGTCTTACCTTAAATGCTCAGATAGAGAATGCAATGTAACCATTTAGTTGCCATTTTACACAAGGTCTGGTTTTGGAGAAATACGCATATGTAGCATGTCTTAGCTGAAATGGGAAGATAGAGAATAATATTGAACTAGATTATTCTTTTAAAAAATAAACATTTGTTAGTGGATTATCATGTACAAAAACTTTTATTGGACTCCAAATACTATTTTGAGGATTCATTTTGAATTATGTTCTGTTCATAATTTATAGGTGATTCTGGGTACATAAGCCGGCCTTGGCTTATTACCCCCTTGCGTAGCCCGACTGATGTGTCTGAGGAGCGCTACAATAGGGCTCATAAGAGAACCAGGGCGGTGGTTGAACGAATGTTCGGGCTCCTGAAGATGAGGTTCAGGTGCCTGGACAGGTCGGGAGGAGCCCTCCAGTACAACCCAAAGAAGGTGGCTAAGATCGTTATAGCTTGTAGTGTCCTGCATAATATTGCACAGCGGGCTGGGATGCTGCAGGGCGTCCAGACGCACCGAAACCTCCTCAGAGATGAGGAGGATGATCCTGTTCTAGAGGGGCCATTCCGGGACGAGGGGCTCAATGTCAGAGCAGACATCATCAACCGCCACTTTAGACGGTAAATAATAGAAGTTAGACTGGAGTATTGTCAATAGATGTGAACTCTAGGGAAATGACAAGTAGAGAATTGTGCAAACATGTTAGGATTGTTCATCAAATGCTATAAATGTGTTTCATTTATTAATATAGGTGATGCTCTGGTCATTGGGTCCTGTAGCGAGTCTTTGCCACCTGGTTTTTAAAGAGGACATCAGCTGGTAAGTATAAATGTATGGACTGTTGCTGGCATGAATTGTACACAAATACATCATATGGCATACATTTTCTAAACTAGTATTTAGTTTACACATTACTTAAAATTGAAATACTCAGAAAGGGATCCTCTAGCATAACTATCCTCTAGCATGACTATGGTTCAATGTCACACATTAGAGGTTCGTTCTGCTCAATATGACTCATCTTCACACTTGATAGAACATAACACAAGATGCTACACACGCTTAGTAAGCTAGTGACAGAAATTGAGTAAGAAATGGGGGGTGGGAGAGGGGTACAGAACTGATTCACACACTTGTAGTAGTAATTTTAAAAAACAATTTTATGCCATTAGGGAGATGACTTCATGTAAAGACTGAAAGGGAAGAATTCGAAGAATGGCAGTGAAGAATTCCCAGACTGACATTGGAAAAAGACAAGATTGAAATTGAAGAATACCAATGGGATCATGTCTGGCATTATCTTTCAAATCTGCTGACCTTGAAAACCATACAAAGACATGTTCACATGGTAAGTGCCAACTATTTGATAGAATAAGGCTGTGGAGGCATCCTATTGGAGACACTTAGATTATTTTCTAATTTTTAGATGGTATTTCACAGTCCTCTGTTTTTGAAATGATGAATAAGACACCTATTGAAGATCAACTGTTTACCCCTGAATTGACTTTCAAAGACCATGCATTATCCAGGTTGGTTTACCAATGCATGCTAGTTAAGAATCACAGCAAGAATGTTGAATATTAGTAGCTTACATACATTAGTCATACTTTGTTCCTAATTAGATATTTAGGGATCACAATCAGACACTTAGATTATTTTCTAATTTTTAGATGGTATTTCACAGTCCTCTATTTTTGAAATGATGAATAAGACACCTATTGAAGATCAACTGTTTACCCCTGAATTGACTTTCAAAGACCATGCATTATCCAGGTTGGTTTACCAATGCATGCTAGTTAAGAATCACAGCAAGAATGTCGAATATTAGTAGCTTACATACATTAGTCATACTTTGTTCCTAATTAGATATTTAGGGATCACAATCAGACACTTAGATTATTTTCTAATTTTTAGATGGTATTTCACAGTCCTCTATTTTTGAAATGATGAATAAGACACCTATTGAAGATCAACTGTTTACCCCTGAATTGACTTTCAAAGACCATGCATTATCCAGGTTGGTTTACCAATGCATGCTAGTTAAGAATCACAGCAAGAATGTTGAATATTAGTAGCTTACATACATTAGTCATACTTTGTTCCTAATTAGATATTTAGGGATCACAATCAGACACTTAGATTATTTTCTAATTTTTAGATGGTATTTCACAGTCCTCTATTTTTGAAATGATGAATAAGACACCTATTGAAGATCACCTGTTTACCCCTGAATTGACTTTCAAAGACCATGCATTATCCAGGTTGGTTTACCAATGCATGCTAGTTAAGAATCACAGCAAGAATGTCGAATATTAGTAGCTTACATACATTAGTCATACTTTGTTCATAATTAGATATTTAGGGATCACAATCAGAAAAAGGAATACATATTATAGTTGATATAGAGGTATTTGAATGGACATGAAATATTACATTTATGTTCAGCATACATATATATTTATTATTGAAATGTGATATACATTATTATGTATAATTAGAAATTCTGATATTTAAATTTACTTTTTATTACATCATATAATGGTGTATGGTTTGTTTGGTTTTTAATCAAAAAATTTAATTAATAAATATCTTGATAAAATTATGCACAAAGTTAGAGCATAGACACAAGATGATTGTAAATGTATTTTATGAATATTTTACAACGTGTGTATTAACTTTGTAAAATTTTGTTTTTTAATTTCAGATTGTCATCTGATGACTTCCAGGAATATTTTTTTGTTTTTATTTTTGTTAAAAAAACTTTTTATTTTTAAATGGTAATAATCAACATTTTATTATTAAATACCCTCTTTTGAACAGATTATAATAAATATCCATATAATCTGTCAATAAAAAACAATTTGACTCCCATGACTGGTAGTTGTCTATTTGACAAGCACATGCATAAGATCAAATTATGCATTAATTCTAGAAAATCCACTGATTCAGAGAATATTAAATTAAACTATCTTTTTTAAATTAATTGGGGAGTGAGATCCATCGATGCTTTTCTTGTGAAATTCTTAGATGTTAAAATAATTTCGGATATGTAGTCAGAATTTGACATAAATTTTTTAGTTTCACTTTTAAGAAGGGGAAGTGGTTCACTTACATTAAAGTGACAGTGTTGTTGAATGTAAAATTAATTTTATAAGATCTTGTATCTTCCTTAGGTATCTAAAAACATTATTTTATTAAATTTATAAATTAAAAAATGGTAGGTCATTTAACTTCATATTTTGCACAAGCTAGTTATTGGATGCCATGTTAATAGATTTTATTTTCTAGTGGAGTCATTTAAAGGGACATTTAACTATAGTTATTAATATTATGTAGTTTTTAAAATCTTACCTCTTGGGTTAGATATCACATATCTATATATAATTTTCATTCCCCTTTAGTTTCTTTCGACAATGTTAAATCAACATTCCGAATGTTTTGGTCCTTAAAGGGACATTCACAAAGTATATAGTGTATTGAATTTTAAAAAATCATAAAAGAATTTAAACATATTTAGAAAGTACTATAGAATTACATTCAGTCTTTAAATATACATCAATGCACATATCTTAGTCAATTACATAAGGCATCTATGTGCAACCAACAATCAGCCTCAAAATAGCCTATGTAGATATGTATTTAATCCAAGAATATATATAATTACAATCTAATGATTGAATAACAAAACATATTAAGTTGTTCAAATATTATAATCTTATCCAAAAAGCATAAATAACATATATCTTAATGTCCCTCTAAGCTGAAGACTGCGAAATACATCCATTACAATATATATTTCAGTCAGTGTGTAAAACAATCCAGAAGTTAATCTAAATATGCTTTACTCATATGTTATACTAATTTTGCAAAAGGAAGGTGCCTAGGTTTATGATTTTTCAAGCATTATTGTGAAATGTCTCCTTAAAGGGACATGAACTCAAAATATACTTAAAGGGAGACAGTTAAAAAATTAATGATTTATACATTCAGAATGAGTATTCTATTTTAAGCAACTTTATAAATTGTCTCATATTATGAATGTTCCTCGTGATGTTGCTATCATTACTTTAAAAATAAGGCATTAAATTGATCATTTATTTGCTTCAGTACTCTGGACAGATTTTTTTTTTTTGGTGGATTAATTTATCCAACAATCATCAAGGACAACCCAGCTTTTTCGCCAAAATTGTCCGTAATCTAAAATATCATTATTGATTTGCAAAGAAAGATAACAAGATAATTCTTAACATTTGAGAATCGGATTAAATTATAAAGTTGCTTAACATTTCATGCTCAATCTGAATCACGAACGCTACATTTGTTTGGACAGTGTCCCTTTAAGAGATTTAAAGAGTGTATTTACTTCTCTTCTTATCTTGACATACTTTGCTTGAAAAGCATATCAAGATAGGCTCAGTAGATGAAGATTGGTGGATGCACAGAGATGCCTTATGTGATTGGCTCAACCATGTGCATTTAAATTTCTTATGTTGAGGATATCTAAATACAAAGATAAATTGAGTTACATTTTAAAGTCTAAACAATTTTCTATCTCTACAGATCATTTGATACAATTGTTTGTTTGTAATGTCTATTTAAAAATAAAGACGCCATTGCACAATAACATATATGAGCAGTTCAGACAAATACAAGCTCAAGGTTTATTTACTAATAACAAACAAACCTGTAGTTTAACATCTATAAACAGATTATCCAAGTTACTGACATTATAACCTGAATTTGAACATTCAGAAATGTTGCGTGGGAAACGGATCTTGAAACACCAGATTTGCATCTTTAAACATTAGAGTCTAATGTCACGCAATAGCACACAATCAATGTGCATTATAAATACATTTAAGAGAGCAATGTCAATACTTCACAATAAGTCAACAAATTGATTTATGAACAATAAAGACATACAATATTAAATGTGTATTTGTATTAAAGAAACAGACCGTTATGAAACCGAAAAATGTCTACAACATTTAATAATCTGACAGTATTAGATTTTAAAGAGAATTTAAACATTAATATTTAACGGATCACGGATATTAAATCTGCGTCACACATATCCGCATGACAGGCCCATGAGTTACAAATACTTCTACATGAAAAATGAAGTAACAGCACCACCAGGAGGTATGTGTATGGAAGTTGCTAAGATATGAAACATTAAGGAACGGCCAATCAGAGTTCATCACACAAACACAACTTGAGTCAGGATGGTCTCACAGACATTCTAACAATATTTCAAACTTTTATCCAATCAGATGTACAGATAACTTGTCCCATGGTGCATCTCATGTTTACTTCACCATATAAAAGTCCATTACACGTTGCCATCTTTGTCAGTTCTCTAATGCCTGCTGGTATATTATTCTATCTACAAACATCTCGGCAGGCATGAAACCTCCCAGGTTTACCAAGCAGGAGAGCGCTGCACTGGTCCACGCCGTCCAGGACTTTTATCCCCAGCTGTTTGGGAACAAGAGGAGGTCGACAGATGCGCCTGTTAAGAAGGCCCTCTGGGAGTCTATCACCAATGCGGTTCAATTGGTGTGTGGCGTCCAGAGGACCCAGGATCAGATCATGAGGAGATTCGGAGATATGAGGTTGCGCTTGACAAAAAAAGTCAACCTCATAAGGGAGTGGGTACAAGCCCGTAAAAGAGGGGGCAAAAGAGAGGCCCCGCGGAAACTCTACCTACTCCCTTATGAGGTGACTTTATGCGAGCTCCTCACTCTCCGGGTCCCCAAAAGATTCAGATCCTCGCCATCCTCGGCCTCCTCTTCTTCCCTCCCAGCTGCTGGATCTGAAAGTCCTGACCCGGGGGCCAGGGCAGCTGCTTCTCCGTCCGGTGGCCTGGGAGGAGCTGATAGAGAATCTGAACCAGGTAACTATCCAACTTCATATAATATCTTAATATTTGATTATATTTTTAAAAAATGTGTATATAGTCAGATACTAAACCTATACAGATCTCACAACATACACTACATATGATGTTTAGATATATGATTTTAGATTAGTGACACATGAAATAGGAATGATGTTTCTTGCGCTCTACAGAATATGCGTCACAGAGCGAAAATGGAATTGCGCATACACGTTAACATGGGTTTGCTGTAAGTGGCATTGCTTTATACATGTTGGTCAAATGACGGATGCGTAATTCCGCTTGGAATCATTGCGCAATGATCGCGAAAATGGAATTGCGCATACACGTTAACATGGGTTTGCTGTAAGTGGCATTGCTTTATACATGTTGGTCAAATGACGGATGCGTAATTCCGCTTGGAATCATTGCGCAATGATCGCGAAAATGGAATTGCGCATACACGTTAACATGGGTTTGCTGTAAGTGGCATTGCTTTATACATGTTGGTCAAATGACGGATGCGTAATTCCGCTTGGAATCATTGCGCAATGATCGCAAAAATGGAATTGCGCATACACGTTAACATGGGTTTGCTGTAAGTGGCATTGCTTTATACATGTTGGTCAAATGACGGATGCGTAATTCCGCTTGGAATCATTGCGCAATGATCGCGAAAATTAGAATTGCGCATACACGTTAACATGGGTTTGCTGTAAGTGGCATTGCTTTATACATGTTGGTCAAATGACGGATGTGTAATTCCGCTTGGAATCATTGCGCAATGATCGCGAAAATTAGAATTGCGCATACACGTTAACATGGGTTTGCTGTAAGTGGCATTGCTTTACACATGTTGGTCAAAATGAAATGTGAATTATTATATATGTGAAGAATACAGTATTCTTATTTTCAATATTATACATAATAAAAAAAAAAAAGCAGAATCAAAATAAATAATAACATATGTCCATCAATTGATGAGAATGAAATAACACAAAAAAATAATTTAAGCTACAGTAAACAACACAACTGATTGAAAATAAGAGTACAGAATATATTTATCATGAATTTAATTGAGGAAACAATTAACTCATGGGACTACCAAAAGATTAAGGCCTAGATTTGGAGTTTGGCGGTAGCCGTGAAAACCAGCGTTAGAGGCTCCTAACGCTGGTTTTAGGCTACCGCCGGTATTTGGAGTCACTCAAAAAAGGGTCTAACGCTCACTTTTCAGCCGCGACTTTTCCATACCGCAGATCCCCTTACGTCAATTGCGTATCCTATCTTTTCAATGGGATCTTTCTAACGCCGGTATTTAGAGTCGTGGCTGAAGTGAGCGTTAGAAATCTAACGACAAAACTCCAGCTGCAGAAAAAAGTCAGTAGTTAAGAGCTTTCTGGGCTAACGCTGGTTCATAAAGCTCTTAACTACTGTACTCTAAAGTACACTAACACCCATAAACTACCTATGTACCCCTAAACCGAGGTCCCCCCACATCGCCGCCACTCGATTAAATTTTTTTAACCCCTAATCTGCCGACCGCCACCTACGTTATACTTATGTACCCCTAATCTGCTGCCCCTAACACCGCCGACCCCTATATTATATTTATTAACCCCTAACCTGCCCCCCACAACGTCGCTGCCAGCTACCTACAATAATTAACCCCTAATCTGCCGACCGCAAAGAGCCGCCACCTACATTATAGCTATGTACCCCTAATCTGCTGCCCCTAACACCGCCGACCCCTATATTATATTTATTAACCCCTAATCTGTCGCCCTCGACGTCGCCTCCACCTGCCTACACTTATTAACCCCTAATCTGCCGAGCGGACCGCACCGCTATTATTATAAAGTTATTAACCCCTAATCCGCCTCACTAACCCTATAATAAATAGTATTAACCCCTAATCTGCCCTCCCTAACATCGCCGACACCTAACTTCAAGTATTAACCCCAAATCTGCCGACTGGAGCTCACCGCTATTCTAATAAATGTATTAACCCCTAAAGCTAAGTCTAACCCTAACACTAACACCCCCCTAAATTAAATATAATTTAAATCTAACAAAATTAATTAACTCTTATTAAATAAATTATTCCTATTTAAAGCTAAATACTTACCTGTAAAATAAATCCTAATATAGCTACAATATAAATTATATTTATATTATAGCTATTTTAGGATTAATATTTATTTTACAGGTAACTTTGTATTTATTTTAACCAGGTACAATAGCTATTAAATAGTTAAGAACTATTTAATAGCTAAAATAGTTAAAATAATTACAAATTTACCTGTAAAATAAATCCTAACCTAAGTTACAATTAAACCTAACACTACACTATCAATAAATAAATTAAATAAAATACCTATAATTATCTACAATTAAACCTAACACTACACTATCAATAAATAAATTAAATACAATTCCTACAAATAAATACAATGAAATAAACTAACTAAAGTACAAAAAATAAAAAAGAACTGTTACAAAAAATAAAAAAATATTTACAAACATTAGAAATATATTACAACAATTTTAAACTAATTACACCTACTCTAAGCCCCCTAATAAAATAACAAAGCCCCCCAAAATAAAAAAATGCCCTACCCTATTCTAAATTACTAAAGTTCAAAGCTCTTTTACCTTACCAGCCCTGAACAGGGCCCTCTGCGGGGCATGCCCCAAGAAGTTCAGCTCTTTTGCCTGTAAAAAAAAAACATACAATACCCCCCCCCAACATTACAACCCACCACCCACATACCCCTAATCTAACCCAAACCCCCCTTAAATAAACCTAACACTAAGCCCCTGAAGATCTCCCTACCTTGAGTCATCTTCACCCAGCCGAGCCAAATTCTTCATCCAAGCGGAGCAAGAAGAGGTCCTCCATCCGGTAGAAGTCTTCATCCAAGCGGGGCAGAAGAGGTCTTCCATCCGATTGAAGTCTTCATCCAAGAGGCATCTTCTATCGTCATCCATCCGGAGCGGAGCGGCAGCATCCTGAAGACCTCCGACGCGGAACATCCATCCTGGCCGACGACTGAACGACGAATGACGGTTCCTTTAAATGACGTCATCCAAGATGGCGTCCCTCGAATTCCGATTGGCTGATAGGATTCTATCAGCCAATCAGAATTAAGGTAGGAATATTCTGATTGGCTGATAGAATCAGCCAATCAGAATCAAGTTCAATCCGATTGGCTGATCCAATCAGCCAATCAGATTGAGCTCGCATTCTATTGGCTGTTCCGATCAGCCAATAGAATGCGAGCTCAATCTGATTGGCTGATTCAATCAGCCAATCAGATTTTTCCTACCTTAATTCAGATTGGCTGATAGAATCCTATCAGCCAATCGGAATTCGAGGGACGCCATCTTGGATGACGTCATTTAAAGGAACCGTCATTCGTCGTTCAGTCGTCGGCCAGGATGGATGTTCCGCGTCGGAGGTCTTCAGGATGCTGCCGCTCTGCTCCGCATGGATGACGATAGAAGATGCCTCTTGGATGAAGACTTCAATCGGATGGAAGACCTCTTCTGCCCCGCTTGGATGAAGACTTCTACCGGATGGAGGACCTCTTCTTGCTCCGCTTGGATGAAGAATTTGGCTCGGCTGGGTGAAGACGACTCAAGGTAGGAAGATCTTCAGGGGCTTAGTGTTAGGTTTATTTAAGGGGGGTTTGGGTTAGATTAGGGGTATCTGGGTGGTGGGTTGTAATGTTGGGGGGTGGGGGTATTGTATGTTTTTTTTTACAGGCAAAAGAGCTGAACTTCTTGGGGCATGCCCCGCAAATGGCCCTGTTCAGGGCTGGTAAGGTAAAAGAGCTTTGAACTTTAGTAATTTAGAATAGGGTAGGGCATTTTTTTATTTTGGGGGGCTTTGTTATTTTATTAGTGGGCTTAGAGTAGGTGTAATTAGTTTAAAATTGTTGTAACATATTTCTAATGTTTGGAAATATTTTTTTATTTTTTGTACTTTAGTTAGTTTATTTCATTGTATTTATTTGTAGGTATTTTATGTAATTAATTTATTGATAGTGTAGTGTTAGGTTTAATTGTAGATAATTATAGGTATTTTATTTAATTAATTTATTGATAGTGTAGTGTTAGGTTTAATTATAACTTAGGTTAGGATTTATTTTACAGGTAAATTTGTAATTATTTTAACTATTTTAGTTATTAAATAGTTCTTAACTATTTAATAGCTATTGTACCTGGTTAAAATAATTACAAAGTTACCTGTAAAATAAATATTAATCCTAAAATAGCTATAATATAATTATAATTTATATTGTAGCTATATTAGGATTTATTTTACAGGTAAGTATTTAGCTTTAAATAGGAATAATTTATTTAATAAGAGTTAATTAATTTCGTTAGATTTAAATTATATTTAATTTAGGGGGGTGTTAGTGTTAGGGTTAGACTTAGCTTTAGGGGTTAATACATTTATTAGAATAGCGGTGAGCTCCAGTCGGCAGATTTGGGGTTAATACTTGAAGTTAGGTGTCGGCGATGTTAGGGAGGGCAGATTAGGGGTTAATACTATTTATTATAGGGTTAGTGAGGCGGATTAGGGGTTAATAACTTTATAATAATAGCGGTGCGGTCCGCTCGGCAGATTAGGGGTTAATAAGTGTAGGCAGGTGGAGGCGACGTTGTGGGGGGCAGATTAGGGGTTAATAAATATAATATAGGGGTCGGCGGTGTTAGGGGCAGCAGATTAGGGGTACATAGGGATAATGTAAGTAGCGACGGTTTACGGAGCGGCAGATTAGGGGTTAAAAATAATATACAGGGGTCAGCGATAGCGGGGGCGGCAGATTAGGGGTTAATAAGTGTAAGGTTAGGGGTGTTTAGACTCGGGGTACCTGTTAGAGTGTTAGGTGCAGACGTAGGAAGTGTTTCCCCATAGCAAACAATGGGGCTGCGTTAGGAGCTGAACGCGGCTTTTTTGCAGGTGGCCGCGTCCGTAAGCAACTCTGGTATCGAGAGTTGAAGTTGCGTTAAATATGCTCTACGCTCCTTTTTTGGAGCCTAACGCAGCCATTCTGTGGACTCTCAATACCAGAGTTATTTTAAAGGTGCGGCCAGAAAAAAGCCAGCGTTAGCTTTTCGGGTCGTTACCGACAAAACTCCAAATCTAGCCGTAATAGTTTTTAATTGATTTGCTAATAATGTAAAGATTTTAAACATTTCATGATTTGTATTAATGATATCCAATCCTCATTTAATATATTACAGATATGGATGTTGGTGCTGGATCCTCAAGCCAGGGCTTGTCACAGTATGGTATGTCTCATTTTAATTGACATTTGTCTTAGAAACATGGACAGAACATTACATACTAAATCCACATTGTTCAATATTTATATGTATCTGCAAAATGGATTATTAAAATATTTACAAATAAGAATAACAAAATAAACAATATAGGATTACATTGTAAGACTACTCTGAATTTTTATCGAATTTAAGATATCCCATCTATTCTGGATGTCTTAATATTAATGTAAGATACTTTGAATGTCCAATTTATATTCTTCCCTTGTGTATTGCTTAATCTTATTTGTATACATTTTTAAAAAATTCACACACTTTTCATTTTTGACAACAATCATCAAGTGATACACACATGAGAAATCTTAAATGTTCTATGTACTATGCTTTTATGATTTTAAAATTAATACAAACAATAAATTGAAAATGTGAATCATTGAGAATAACAAATCTAATGTCATTTGTATGCTCCATCAAAATGATGTAAATCATAACTTTGGGTGTGTATATCTTTAATGCAACATTGATGTGTGTCTTTGAGCAACAGTAACATATGTTATAATATCTGATCTTAACGTGTACACAACATGTTATGTTTTACAGAGATTGATTTAACATGTGGGACGGAGGAGGAAGAGGCTCCCTTGAAGTCTGATGGTATGTGAAATATATCTAACATGTTTCCAACATGTTGCTTTATTGGAAATCATTTTATTGAAGACATTCAAAGTCTACAGCTTTTGCACTTTAAAAAGGAATATTATTTGTCTGTTAAAATACACTACTGCCCCCTTTATATATCAGGCAGCATGAAGATATGCTTGGATTTGTTTAAATATTTGGATTTGAAATTCATGCCATCATGATGTCACATGCATATTCTAGGCCAAACCACAATAATAATTTTATAATTGTGCAGACAGTCATTGATATTCATCTGAGTGCCTATATGCATACCATATCCTCATGTCATCATTGTTTAGAAATTCAAACACACTTCTAAGTATATTGCAAACATAATCAAGTTGAAATGCGTTGATTGGATTTCATGATGTATGAGATGTTAATATATTCATAATATTTATTTCAGATGGATCCTTCTCTTCTGGTCATCATTGTTCCTCCCCTGCCCAGTCCCCTGCCCAGTCCCCTGCCCAGCCCCCTGCCCAGCCCCCTGCCCAGCCCCCTGCCCAGCCCCCTGCCCAGTCCCCTGCCCAGCCCCCTGCCCAGCCCCCTGCCCAGTCCCCTGCCCAGTCCCCTGCCCAGCCCCCTGCCCCTGCCCCTCCACAGACCACAGACCCTCCCGGCCCTTCCCATTTTTCCTATCCTGTCCCTCCCAAAAAACGCCCCTTCGTCCCCCTTCGCCGCTCTCCCCGTCTTTTGGCCCGTACAGCTACCCCAGCTGCCCAGCCCCCAACTCACCACTCCCCAGCTGTACGGGCTACCCCAGAGCAGCAGCCCATCCCTCCCCAACCCAATCCCATCCGTCCCCAACCCAATCCCATCCCTCCCCAACTCAATCCCATCCCTCCCCCCTGTCTCAGCCTTCATTGTCCTGGGTGTCGGATTGTCCTTCCCAGGCACAGCTGTAAGTATCATTCAAAATCAACATTATAAGATACTTAAAGGTACACTGAATGAAAATTTTTCTATTGTGATTCAAATAGAGCATGCAATGTTAATCAAATTTATAATTTACTACTCTTATCAATTATTCTTCATTCTCTTGCTATCTTTATTGAAACAAAGAAATGCCTTTTTTTTTTTTCTTTCCAAAAAAATCTGTACATCATTTCTTTATTGTTGGATGAATGTATCCATCAATCAGCAGGGACAACCAAAGTTGATAACCAAAAATGGCCTGCCCTATAAAATTACATTCTTGCATTTAAAATATAGCTCGAGAATTCAAACATTTAAAGAATACGAGTAAATTAATAATTCTATTTAATGTCATGCTCTATCTGAATCAGTAACTAAAATATTTAGGTTTACTGTCCCGTTAATTTGATATCACTACATATACCAATCACCACTATTTGGATCCAAAAATTTATGTACAAATGATCATACATTATCTCTTGTATAACCCAGTGGGAATGTAATTTCTTCTGGTTGCTATGTTTTTTTTTTTTTTTTTTTCAAATATCTTTATTGATTCCAGCAACAGAAAGAACATAAAAAGTAAATATATGTCGAATTGTATTTCATTATGCCATGCAAGGCCATCATACATATAGAAAAACAGAAATACAAATAATGACAATAATGAATAATATCAAGCAAACATACAAAGAAACAAGTGAATACTAATACCTGACTTTTTAGCATCTAGTCAATTATATCGCTGGAAATTTTATAAATATTTAAACCACTAATGAGGAGGGGAAAAAAAGAAAAAGAGAGAAGAAAAAAAAAAAAAAAAAAAAAAAAAAAAAAGGGGAAAGTAAGAAAAAAATTCTCTATTCTATACACCTCTCTCCCCCGCCCGCCCACCCACCCCCCACCTCCCCTACTAACCCCACCTCTTCTCTTTCTTTACTTATTATTTCACAATTACTATTTCATAGTGTTATCTCCCGGGGACCCGATATCCATGTTGACGGGAATACTTCTAATATAACCAATTCCAAAAAAGCTATAGAGTTTAAGAAGGGTTGTAAAATACGTCTTTGAATCTGTAATGGGTAAGAAATAATTAATGGAGACCAATCCAGAAGAAAAGCCCTGACCTTACGTTCAGCTGTGAATTTAGTATGAAAGGATTCAAATAAAATTTGGAACTGGATTTCTTTCAAGAACCCTGTGATTCTAGGAGCTGTATGATCTTTCCAGCCTTTAATGATTAACTGTCTCGCAATTATAATAATTGTGTTAAATATCTTTATCGCCCTCTTAGGGCGTAACTCAGCATTAGTTAGAAAAACTACCTCATCAGCCGTGAATGGTGCCATATCTCTATAGATTTTACTATACCAGAATCTTATCTTTTGCCAATATTGTTGAATCTTTGGACAAGACCAAAACATATGAAAAATATCCGCCCTATCCAAGGAACATCTTGGGCAAGCATAATTCTGAGAAGGATAAAATCTGGCCATTTTATCTGGGGAGAGATAATAATTATTGACTAGTTTTAAATGCGCTTCTTTCCATGATATAGAAACTTGTAATTTTTCTAACTCTGTGAAGCTTCGCTCAATCCTGTTCTCCCCTAGTTCTGGCAAATATTTCTTCCAGAAGTTATATAGATTATCTACACCTAATTCACCCTGTCTAGCCAGGAGGATATCATAGATCAGTGATATCGAAGACTGACCCAGAGAGAATTGCCGGATAATATTTTTAATGTCTATCCAATCTCTTAGAAATTCCACATTCCATTTTTGTGTGAATATGTAGTGCCTTAGTTGAAAATAAGCAAATAAATTCGAACAGTGTAGATTAAACCTTTGAAATAATAATTCTGAGGGTAATAACTGATTATCATCAAATAACTGATAAACATAAATCAGTCCAGCTTCGGCCCATAGTCTAAACACTCTCTGATTTAAGCCCGGGGTAAATTCAGGGTTACCTACTATAGGGAGATATTCAGAAAAGGATGGGGAGACTTTTAATATTCGACAAGTTTTTTGCCAAGCTATAATAACATTTTTAAGGGAAATTAGTTTACTAAGATTTAAGGGTAACTTTGGTACCGGGCAATGAAGAACCGCTTTCAATGAAAAGGGGGAGATGAGGAACAATTCTAGCTCTGTTGTCACAAACTTATCTACCCCTGTGATCCAATCGAGGGCCAGTTTGACCAAGCTAGCCAAATTGTAAAGCCTGAAGTCTGGCAAGGCCAGGCCTGCCCTAGGACGTTTCTGCATCAGTTTACTAAGACTAATCCTTGGCTTCTTATTACCCCATATAAATTTAGATACCCAGGACTGTACATTACCAATATCTTTATTGGTCATAAATAACGGGAGATTCTGGAGCAGATATAGAACTCTAGGAAAGATAATAGATTTAATCAGATTAATTCTAGCAGACAATGAGATGGGAAGCGAGGCCCAGTTTTCGAGATCATTTTTAATTTTTTGTAATATCGGAGGGAAATTTAACTTATACCAAATTGTTGGGTTTCTATGAAAGGTAATACCTAGGTATCGAAAGAACTCAACCACTTTAAAGGGGTGATCTTTCCAGTTGGATCCTTTCTTATCTACCCAGAGGAGTTCACTCTTATCAAAATTTATTTTATAACCTGAGAAGGAGGAAAATTTTTTAAATAATTGTAACAATATGGGGATGGAATATTGCGCCTTGTCCAAGAATATTAACAAATCGTCCGCATATAAGAGAGTATTTAAACTAAAGGAACCGAGTTGAACCCCTAGTAGCCTATCCCGCAATAAGATAGCAAAAGGCTCCAAAGCTAAATTGAAGAGTAAAGGGGAGAGGGGGCACCCTTGTCTTGTCCCTCTTTTAAGTGAGATATAAGGGGAGGAATGGCCATTGATGCAGAGAAATGAAATCGGATTTTTGTATAAATTCCTGACGAATTCAAGGAACTGTTTCTTGAATCCAAATCGTTCCAATGCCGTAAATAAATAGTTCCAGTTCACTGCATCAAAGGCCTTCTCAGCATCTACTGTTAGGATAGCTGCTTCAGAAATCTTTTTAGATTGTTCGTTCTTGGGATCTAAATTCCATGCATAATCTAGAAATGTAGTCACTTGACGTATATTCTTAAGCGAATTCCTATCCCTCATAAATCCAGTTTGATCTGGATGGATAATCCCGTCTAATACCTTGGCCAGCCTAATCGAAATAATAGCAGTCAGCAATTTATAATCAGCATTGAGTACTGATATAGGCCTATATGACCCTGGATCTTCCGGGTCCTTACCTTTCTTTAGAATCAGAGATATACGGGCAGCCGAAAAATAATTAGACATAGAATTACCAGCAGAAAAATAATAATTAAACAGATTCACTAATGATAATTTTACTTCCTCCTTCAGAATTTTATAAAATTCTATCGGAATAGCATCTGGTCCTGGTGATTTATTAAGATTGGCTGATTGTATAGCCTCAAGAACTTCCTCCTCTGAAATAGGTCTATTAAGCTCTGATAAACTCTCCTCCGAAATATTGGGGAGATTGACACTCGCCCAGAAATTTAATGCGTTGTCCGCATTAACCTGTGTTTCTGCATAAAGCTGTTGGAATACGTTAAAAAATGTCTGACTAATATCCTCTGTATTAGTATATTTTATATTCCCCCTTTTAATAGTCGAGATAATATTCTTACTTTTTCTCACCTTAGCTACTTTAGCCAGAAATTTAGCTGAGGCCCCGTAATGACCTCTGAATTGATAATTTATTTTCAATTCATCTTCCTGTGACCTTTGTTTGAAGAAGATATCTCTTTCCCTTTTCAATTTGCAATATCTATCCCAGTTATCTCTTGTCTGATCGAGATAAAACTTTCTAAGCGCATTTCTAACTTGTGCTGTTAACTGTAATTCTTGCTCCAGCTTTTTCTTCTTCCAAGTAGATAAATAAAGCTTAATTTCCCCCCTTAATACAGCTTTCGCTGCTTCCCAGAATACCTCTGGTTTACTAAATTGTCCTATATTGAAGGTAACATAATCCTTCCACTTCTGTTTTAACCAGTTGCTGAACTTAGGACTATCCGTCAAAAATCGGGGGAAAAAAAAAGACGTATTTTGGGCCTTAGGGGGGGAGATGGCCACCAAAGTGAAAGAGATTACCGCATGATCAGAGATAGCAATATCATAGATATTTGCTTCTGATCTGCATAAGGCAAGCGGTTTAGAAATTAGGAACATATCAATCCTCGAGAATGTCATGTGGGTTTTAGACTCACATGAAAAGCTACGGACTTCTGGATTTTTAAATCTCCATATATCAATTAATTTCAATTCATGACAAAAAGACTTAAAATATTTTGCTACTTTGTTATTTTCTCGTAGGTTTTTTGAGGACAATCTGTCTAAAATGGGGCATAACGTCATATTGAAATCCCCCCCTAAAACTAAATTAGCTGCTGAAAACAGAAATAATTTACTTCTAATATTTTCCCAGAAAATGGGCGAAAAAGAATTGGGACCGTATATGTTACAGATGATAAAATTACATCTATTAATCTGAATATGTAGTATCAGGTATCTTCCCTCTGGGTCAGTCTCCTTCTTCACAATATTATAATCTAAATTTTTATGAAACAAAATGGCTACCCCTGATTTTCTTTTAACTCCTGGAGCTGCAATACATTCCCCTACCCATTTACACTTTAATTTCATAGCTTCTGCCAGATTCAAATGTGTTTCCTGTAACAACACAATATTGGGACTAAACTTCAGCAGATGTTTAATAATCAATTTGCGTTTTCTAGGCGACGTAATGCCCCCTACATTCCAAGAAAGCATATTGATCCTAACTGCCATTAAACATATTAAAAATATAGGTACACTTAAAAGCTATTTTTAAGCTATGGTCTAAATTAACTTAGCCCCAGTGGTGGGAGGGGGAAGAGAGAGGCGAGAGGGCCGGCGAGGGAGAGAGAGAGAGAGAAGAGAAAAAAAAAAAAAAAAAAAAAAAAAAAGAAAAAAGGGAAACCCTACGTAGTAAAAGGAAAACTGCTCGTTCTATACCTGTGAGAAATTCAATTTTAAAATAATAAGTGCTCAACAACAATATAAATTCTTTTTTCCATTTAACTCTGTCCATGCGCACTGCAATCCTCAAGAGCATATCTATAATCATCATAATGAGTACATAAAGAGAAAAAAAGAAAAAACACACAGAAAAATCAGCGCTTACCCAGACACATAGCGCTTCTATCTTACTTAACATAATTTCAATTTTAAAATTGTAAGTGCTCAACAACAATATAGATTCTTTCTTCCATTTAACGTTATCAGTGTGCCCCACAGATATCAAAAACATATCTATAATCCTCGTAGTAAGCACAAAGTAATAATAAAGAAAAAAAAAAACGCACCAAAGATCAGCGCGTACCCAAACACATTGCATATCCATCTTACTTGGCATAAATTCCCCTATCTAAACCTGAATTATTTTCCCTAGTATATTATAGGGTACTAATAAATTCGTGGGCCTCTTGGGGATTATTGAGGATTCGTCTAACCCCATTTTCTTCTAGCATAATCTTTGCGGGGTACACAACCCAGGCCTTAAACCCTTTATCAATAATCTTAGTACATAGCGGAATCATCTGTTTTCTTTTGGTAGATGTTTCTATTGAGAAATCTTGAAACATTAATAGCTTGTTTTTTTCAAATACAAATTCGCCCATCTTTCTATATGCTTTTAACAGATTTACTTTGTCCTGGAATCTAAGCAACTTAAAAATGCACATTCTGCTTCTATCACCCCTAGCCATATTTGTTCTACTATATCCGACCCTATGAGCTCTCTCTACCTCTAAGGGTAATTGTTGTTCAGAGAAACCTAAAGCTTTGGGTAATAATAAAGAAGTAACCTTTATAAGATCTTCATACTCAGGGGACTCAGGAAGACCAATGATTCTTATATTATTCCGTCTGGAGCGATCCTCAAGATCCTCCAGACGGAATTGTAAACCAGTAATCTTGCCATCATAATCTTGGATTACTTTATCTTGTACATTGACCCGGTCCTCTAAGTCAGAGATCCTATTTTCCGCCTCTAATATCCTTGAAGCGAATTGCTTAACCTCGTTTGATAGAGAGATAATATCTGTTGAAATACTGCTGAGCTCCTTCTTAATGATATCAAATTGTGGGGTAAAAACATCGGTTAATTGAGATACTAAACTACCAATGTCCACATGGGATATAGCCCCCTCTGATACGGGGTCCAATGAGGTATCCGCACTCCTAACCTTTTTATCCTTGCCCTTGGGTGGCATTATGGGAGAACTCTGTTTCGTGTGTATAATATATCTTTCCATATATTCTGTGAATACTAATAGTGAATGTGAGAAGCAAAAAAATGAAAGAAAATGTGAAAAAGAAAAAGTGAACAAATCCAAAAGGGACCAAGTTAATTTTCTGGTTCGAGTGTGTGTATGTGTTTTTTTTTATTTTTTTTTTTTTTTTTTTTTTATTATAAGCGTGAATGTGTATTAAACTAAAGACTGTGAGTGTATATTCATAAGGGTTAGTGTAGTTACGGCCTAATATCTCACCCAGATTATAATTATGAGAAGCGGACACCAGTAAAAATCAGCAATTAATCAATAAGGGCCATATCCCTTAAACATTCATAATTTAACCAAGATATCTATGGTGTTATAGTGAATCATTTCTCAAAAGCAGTTAATGAGCTTATGCTAACAGAAGAGCAATTGCATATACCCATCAATATCGACATAAGAAAAACAAAAAAAAGAAAAAGAAAAACCAGGGTCAATATATTTAACTCAGTTTTAGCCATTAATTAACCATCTAAATCCCTCTCTCTCTTCTCTCCTAAAGAGGGAGTCTGTTAAACAGCAGATAAATGCACCAATCTTGAGGAATATGCAGCTTGAGGGAAAAAAAAGCCAGGTTGCCCAGGCCTAGTCTCTTGGCTCTCTATAAGCCTGCAGGAAGTGTAGAAATAACCTGGATAATAAGAAACACCAATTTTCAAAATACTCAGGGACCGATGTACTGTTGCGTCTTGTATCTTGAGGTAAAGTCCAGCTTTATAAGCTAATTGTGGCAATTTTAAGTACCATCAGTTATAAACAGACCAGTTGTACTTTGGCACTTTTGCTGTGAGAGGTACTCCTAATTTTTTTTTTTTTTTTTAGAGAACGCTTCAGGCTCCTGTTACCCCACAACCATCAACAGGGTGATAAATACGTGGAAGAAGGGGGGCGGGAGGATAGTTCAACAGAATAGGGGAAATAACACTTCTCCCTAACTTGTGTTAATTCAATCCCTCAAATGAATCACTTAGCCTCATCCACCTCCTGTGAATCTTCAGCTCATAGGAGCCAAAATATCCCATATGTACACGCTATGCCTGTAAACCAGGTGTACCTTATTAGGTATAGAGAAACCTTTGGCAGTCCGCTTTGAAAAACCTTGTAAGGGTAAAGCCGGGGTTCCTTCCCGCTATCGGGCAGTCAGGCCAAACAAATATGCAGCTGTGACACTCTTCACCGCGAGGAGGGCGCGCTCCCTACAGATCTCTCTGCAGGCAGACTACCCCCTCCTACAAGCGGCTACTCCAGTCAGCAAGGCCAATCACTTCACGGGTAATATTTCTCTTACCCGACTTTACTGTCCTTTTCCTTCGGTCTGCCGGTTTTCCTCTGCGGTAGTTGCGGTATCCACCGCCAGGCTTTTCCGCCAGTCAAGGGCTTCCTCAGCTCAGACGTAGACAGCGTCTGTGGAACTTGCAGCCGGTCCCAAGGATTCCGGATAGTGCAAGCAACTTTTAGCCGGGGGAGATTTCCTAGCTCCCTTCTCTAGAGCGCCGTGAGCCGTACAGCGTGTCTAACGGCTCCGCCCCCACCGGAAGTCCTCCGATTCACATGTGTCTGGTTGCTATGTTTACACAGCTTGTCCTCAACGCCAAAATGTTTAAGGATAGGTGTGCCTACCACAGTATAACTAAAATCTTAAAATTGCTAATGTAAGTACAATGTAAATCCTTTAACAAGATTTTAGACACTCAAGCTGTAAAAGTAGATCATCAAAAACCAATTAAAGGGGACAACATGTTGGATTAAAATGTCCATTTGATGGTTTAGGTCTGTCTGAATAACATATTTCATGTGTAAATAATCAATGTCAACAAATTAATGTAAAGAATTATTTGTCTTTATGATGACAATGTATCTTTGCTTTTTATTTTGTCTGTTGTGTAATTATCATTAATATTTGTTTTTTTCTTTATTTTAGGCTGTGACTCAACATGGCTCACGCTCGAAGGTCTAGCACGCATAGAGCAGGCCGTGTTGAGGAAAGCAGCTGTCCTGAGAGGGATGACCGACACCATGCAGGCCCAGCTACAGGTTCAGCATATGACTCTACATCAGATGAGGCGCTGGAACTCAATGCTTGAATCTGTAGCTGGACATGCACAGGACGATGAAGGGGATGACCAGTAAGTGGAGGATCTGGAGATGCTCCAAGGGCGCAGATAAGAATCCTCCGTCCACATGTTGATGTTTTTTTTATGGTTGCCATTTGGCCTTTTTTTCTGTTTATTGTTGTGCCTGTTGCACTCTTTTACCTTGTCATATGTCTCCAATGGGGCTATGCTGGCCCTTGGCAACTCTCTTCATGGACTGTGATGCACTCTGTTACCTTGTCATATGGCTCCAATGGGGCTATGCTGGCCCTTGGCAACTCTCTTCATGGACTGTGATGCACTCTGTTACCTTGTCATATGGCTCCAATGGGGCTATGCTGGCCCTTGGCAACTCTCTTCATGGACTGTGATGCACTCTGTTACCTTGTCATATGTCTCCAATGGGGCTATGCTGGCCCTTGGCAACTCTCTTCATGGACTGTGATGCACTCTGTTACCTTGTCATATGGCTCCAATGGGGCTATGCTGGCCCTTGGCAACTCTCTTTATGGACTGTGATGCACTGTGTTACCTTGTCATATGGCTCCAATGGGGCTATGTTGGCCCTTGGCAACTCTCTTCATGGACTGTGATGCACTCTGTTACCTTGTCATATGTCTCCAATGGGGCTATGCTGGCCCTTGGCAACTCTCTTCATGGACTGTGATGCACTGTGTTACCTTGTCATATGGCTCCAATGAGGCTATGCTGGCCCTTGGCAACTCTCTTCATGGACTGTGATGCACTCTGTTACCTTGTCATATGGCTCCAATGGGGCTATGCTGGCCCTTGGCAACTCTCTTCATGGACTGTGATGCACTCTGTTACCTTGTCATATGGCTCCAATGGGGCTATGCTGGCCCTTGGCAACTCTCTTCATGGACTGTGATGCACTCTGTTACCTTGTCATATGGCTCCAATGGGGCTATGCTGGCCCTTGGCAACTCTCTTCATGGACTGTGATGCACTCTGTTACCTTGTCATATGGCTCCAATGGGGCTATGCTGGCCCTTGGCAACTCTCTTCATGGACTGTGATGCACTCTGTTACCTTGTCATATGTCTCCAATGGGGCTATGCTGGCCCTTGGCAACTCTCTTCATGGACTGTGATGCACTCTGTTACCTTGTCATATGGCTCCAATGGGGCTATGCTGGCCCTTGGCAACTCTCTTCATGGACTGTGATGCACTGTGTTACCTTGTCATATGGCTCCAATGGGGCTATGCTGGCCCTTGGCAACTCTCTTCATGGACTGTGATGCACTCTGTTACCTTGTCATATGTCTCCAATGGGGCTATGCTGGCCCTTGGCAACTCTCTTCATGGACTGTGATGCACTCTGTTACCTTGTCATATGGCTCCAATGGGGCTATGCTGGCCCTTGACAACTCTCTTCATGGACTGTGATGCACTCTGTTACCTTGTCATATGGCTCCAATGGGGCTATGCTGGCCCTTGGCAACTCTCTTCATGGACTGTGATGCACTCTGTTACCTTGTCATATGTCGCCAATGGGGCTATGCTGGCCCTTGGCAACTCTCTTCATGGACTGTGATGCACTGTGTTACCTTGTCATATGTCTCCAATGGGGCTATGCTGTCCCTTGGCAACTCTCTTCATGGACTGTGATGCACTCTGTTACCTTGTCATATGGCTCCAATTTTCCTGATCTTTACCAGATTATTTATAAACATTGTTGATGTTTTCTGACATACTAATAAAAGACATGTCATTGCACGATTCTTTGTCCTCCTTATTCATGTCATTGATTGAAATCTCTAGTTTATCTGGTTGATCCTTAAAGGGACCTACCAAAAATAATGGTGTTTCCTGAATCATATATGTAATACAATTGTAAATGACTTTAAGATTAACATCTCCAATGTAATTTTATTATTTGTCTTTATATATTTTTCTAAAAGCTTTATCATTGCATGATTATGATTAGCATAGTAATTCTTTTATATATGTATATATAGATTGTTATTTGTGTATATATATGTATATTTCAAATTTCACATCCATGTGTGTATTTATAAACTCTGCATGAATTGATGCACCTTTAACAAATGATCTGAGGATTGATACAATGATATAATCCCTGTAAAGTGTTCATTTTATTGAAATAGTATTGTCTCTGTGTATCCTCTTTTTAAAAATAAAAATCATGTCCCTTTAAGTGATGCTGAGCACAATTGTTAATGAATGGATTTCCATTTCTAAAGCGTTTTTGTCCTTTTTACATGAACAAGGACATATAATCTTATTAATAAACAATCTTATTGTAATGTTGACAGCACATGTATTTCATTTTCTATTCTATCTTATTGTAAAAGTGTAACCAAATCAATCTCTGTGTGTAATGCGCATATTTTAGATGAGGAATATGTTTGTAAAAATATTTTAAACAAATACTTCTCCTCCCATATATGGCTATAGGTAGGCTGACCATATTTCAACTTGAATAAATGACACGTTTGATCAATACATGTGTCATTATTGTTATTACAAAACAATCTAAACATATCTTAAAACATCAATGGCATATGTATTTCTCATGTGTATCTTTTAAATGTTAAAGATATACACCATAGCTATAGTTAAAGGGACAGTCAAGTCCGAAAAGATGATTCATGATTTCATGACATTCCTAGATAGCAATCTAGACACATACTAGTTACTAAAATATAAATACGTTTCTTATTGATATGCCAAGCTGTCAACTGAGTCCTTGTATTGGCTGCGGTTTTTCAGCGATCTTGGATGCGCCATGTTGCTTAAGACGTCACCTGCCAGGCTGTCCAATGATTCCTTGTATTGACTGACGTTTTTACGCGATCAAGGATGCGCCTTTTTTTGGTTTGCGTTCTTACGTGATCAAGAATGCGCCTTTTATTGGATTGCATTCTTACCTGATCAAGGAAGCGCCATGTTAATTAAGACGTCACATGCAAAGGTAAAAAAACGTCTGATTGTATTACGTAGTCCAGCAATATTTGTTTGTGCACGTTACACACGTTTGTGAATGAGAAGACAAGTTTAAAACCATGGCGAATATGGATTGTGTGCATCATGTTACATTGTTGAGCCATAGCTGATAAAGACCACCACATTCTCTTTTGCTGGATGTCTGGTTGAATAAACGAACGAAAGCAAAATGTTTTCATGCATAAGATATTTCGAGGCAAGTGCAAATCTCTATAGTCCATGTTGTTTAATATGTTTGTCAACAATATGTTCCTTTTTATGAAAAATGACTGTTGTGTTTAATGTTAAAGATATCTAATTCATAAATATGCGCTATTGTGTTAGAATAAAGTAATCAATATGCATTTATCTTTATCATATGCTAAATATATGATGCCGACTTCTTCTAAATGTAATTTCGTCGTATATTTTATTAAAGGTTCATTAGACACTCACATTAAAAACCAAAATATTTTATTTTGTCTCTAGTTAGATAGTCCATTGTTTAACAAATACACGTCTCATTTTGCTTCTGTTCAAATTAAACTGTAAGTAATTTTCAGACTCCTCGCCAAGCCTCAAAGTTTCATGTGAGTACCATCTCCAGCTTTCTCCTGTTTGTGTAAAGGGTCTTTTCATATGTTAATGATGGGGTATTGTCTTGTTTTACGGTTGTAATGGGGGTTCATCTATATTTTCAATAGAGATAACCCGATTTTCTTAGAAAGTGTTTAAAGCTTTGTAATATTGATATCAGTATATGTTAATCTTGTTGTTTCTAGTAGTGTCTATTACATTCAGTTCTGTGAAAAAGATAGTATACTGTCCCTTTAATGCAAATGTTGATTTTTGTATCATGTATGAGTTCCACATTGGTTAATCTCCAAATATATTATTGTTAGCATATTTCCCCCCCCCCCACTCCTAAAAGGACTTTAAACCATATTCATTGTTAAAACAAATGTCTTTCTAAAAAAAAAATTAACACAATAATGTCTCTTTAAGAAAATAGACTTTATTTAACACGTCAAATATAAATCTGTTTTCAATATTTATTGTTTGAACATGTACATGTAGATATACCAACAATCTGCAAATATTATATGTTAGCATATGTAATTTTGTTAAAGGGACAGTTTAGAAAACAAATAATGTTTTGCATTATTAAAAAAGTCAATTTTGTAATATCAATGATATCAAAGGTTTCTCACCAATTAATAATTTGTCTGTGTTTATTTTAATTTGCTAGCTAAACCTATGAGGTTCGTGTGCTCATTTCTTAGAGCTTGAAGAGTGCATGTAATCATTATGCAATTTGACCACTAGAGGGCATTTGGATAGCATTTGTATATCTAAAACCTTGAGCTCATACAGCATATTTACCATGTATTGATCATTGATGTCTAAAATGTTGTTATGTCAGAACAACAAATAAGTGGTCATTTTTCATAGGCATAGATACAAGGGTAAGCACATAAGTCACACGTATTTCTCCATGTTTTGTTGTTTCCAACTTGATAATGCGTAATACAGTGTTTTCTTTGTAATCAATAATTCTGACTGTCCCTTTAAGCTGTGTTATTGGCATTCAAACAGTAATATGCCATCATGGATAATTGTAATGGTAATTTTGTTTGCGATTCGGGAAACAGTTTGGACATCACATCACAGAAACCAATCAATATCATGAACAAGGATAGGTATGTGATGTGGTTTTCACACACTTATAACCCACACTCTGCAAACAATCTGCCTCCATGGACCCGGGCACATAGAAGTAGATTATATCCACAAGTGTATGAAAACCACATCATCACATACCTATCCATTACACATTAAATAAAAAAAACATTAAACATGAAAACAAATACTTACTTCCTCTTCCTTCCCCTCTTCCCACGGGGCTGAGGCTCTGGGAGGGTCAACTGCCGACTCCGACGAGTTCTCATTGGAGATGTTGTGGGAAGAGTGGAAGGAAGAGTACTGGGACGACCAAGGTGAGGAGGAGGAGATGGGCCGGCAGGAGGAGATGGCCCGGCAGGAGAAGATGGGCCGGCAGGAGAAGATGGCCCGGCAGGAGAAGATGGCCCGGCAGGAGAAGATGGCCCGGCAGCAGGAGGCCCAGCAGCAGGAGGACCAGCAGCAGGAGGCCCAGCAGCAGGAGGACCAGCAGCAGGAGGACCAGCAGCAGGAGGCCCAGCAGATGGCGGCCCAGCAGCAGGAGGCCCAGCAGATGGCGGCCCAGGAGCAGGAGGCCCAGCAGATGGCGTCCCAGGAGCAGGAGGCCCAGGAGCAGGAGGCAGACCAGCAGGCAGACCAGCAGGCAGATCAGCATGCGCCTCCTGGAAGAAATTAAACATCTGTTGTTGGAGTCTAAAGGTTCTGTTTTGGGCTTCTTCTATTCGAGTAAGGAGGTGTATGATTTGGGTTTGTCCTTCAATGATTTGGGTTTGTCCTTCAATGATTTTGTTTTGTCCTTCAATAATTCTAATTCTGCCTTCTATATTTTGTATCCGGGAGTTACGCATCTGGTCAATGTAGTCTAGTAGAACCCGCACCTCCGCTATTTCCTCTTGTTGTGCACGGCAGGGTGCCCGTGCACGGCGGCCTGCTGGTGCACGGCGGCCTGCTGGTCCTTGAGGGGCCTCTGCTTCCGCGGCATCTTCCTCTGCTTCCAGGGCCTCCTCGTCAAGGGGGGCCTCTTCGTCAAGGGGGGCCTCTTCGTCAAGGGGGGCCTCTTCCCTCCGAGGTGGAGATTCATCCCCACCACTCTCATCCCGGGGAAAAGGAGGAGCCGGTAGTTGCTGTGCTGCCTCCTCCCCAGACTCTGTATATTTGAAAAAGAAATAAATGTATATATTAGCATATTTCAAAATAAAGGTTTAAATTACTTAGCTTACGATACAATTACAAATGCAGCCTCATTAATCCACTTTGAAATCTAACAATCAATACGATTTCCGCATTTTCTAAACCGTGTTTGTGATATCTCTGGTCAATCTGAATGTTTTTGCGTTTGTTTTCAGTCTGTTTAAATGCACACCTAAACTATAGCCTAGATACTAATGTAACCGCAAAGTAATTGTGAATGTGTGTAAACAACGTAATAGCATTAATCTGATCCTTAAAGGGAAATGAAACCCAATGTTTTATCTTTCATGATTTTGAAGCATACAATTATAATCAACTTTCTAATGTACTTTTCTTATCTATTTTGCTTCATTCTCTGGATATTCTTTGCTGAAAAGCATATCTAGATATGCTTAGAAGCTGCTGATTGGTAGCTGAATATAGCTGCCTCCTGTGATTGGTTCACCGTGTGCATGGCTATTTCTTCATTAAAGTATATCTAAAGAATGAATCAAATTAGGTAATATAAGTAAATTGGAATGTTGTTTAAAATTGTATTCTCTACCTTAATCATGAAAGTAAAGGTTTGCGTATAGTGTCCCTTGAAATACATTAGTATGTTAATTCATTCTTAAATGAGCTTACCGTCAGATGAGAATGGCAGGTTCCCGGTATCGATTCCTCCGATACCGACTATATCCACCTCGGAGATGCTGGGACGCAACATTTCCTCCCATCGGCAATAATCGATTTCCAGTGCAGGGCCGCCACTGGTTCCTGCGGCATGTTGGGACTCCCGGCTTAACTTTTTCTTAAGGTCCATCTTGCAGTCCCGGTAGCGATGTTTAATAGAGTCCATATCTCTATTCCGTCCACCCACTGCATTGACTGAATCCCTTATCTCCTGCCAAAGCCTCCTCTTCTCAGTCGGGGTGGTCTTCTGATGCTGCAGCCTCCTATACCTGGCCATATAGGCTTCTACGAGGGCCTCCTTCTCCTCCATAGAAAACCTCGCCTCCCTAGTCGCCTTGGCCTTCCCCTGTGACGATGCCCTCTGTTTCCCAGACTGTGAAGCCCTACCCTGTCCGCCACTGGGACCAGCCACTTGTTCATCTTGAACCAAGTGGCTGGGTCCACCCACCGCTTCCACCCCCGCTTCCTGCCCCCCTTCCTGTCCCCCTTCCTGCCCTGTTCCTCTCCCCCTCCCTCTCCTCCCCCCTCTACCTCTCCCCTGCCTGCCCTCCATCTCTTCCCTAAACTAAACCCCAAATAAGCAAACAAAAAGTGAGTGTGATCAAATGAAAGGGGGTCAAAATAAAGAACTAAAAAGACCAAAAAAGTGCTGAAAGTGTGAAAGGGATATAAATAAAAGAGGGTAAGGAGGATTTAAATAAACAAAATGAAGAAGAAGACTAAAAGGAGGATATGTAAACTAAATGTAACTAGGGGATGGGGATGGGATGGGGATGGGATGGGGTATGGGATAAGAGTAAATGGGATGAAAGGGAATGGGACTACAGGGAATGGGGTATGGAGTGTAGTATGAGAGGGTATGGGGTATGGAGTGTATGTAGTGTTATTGATAAGTGTATGTATGTATTGAATGTGTTTGCGTGTAAATGTGTTAAGTGTACAGAAAAAGCACTTGCACACTCACCCAAACCAACTGTCGCTCACTAACTCACACTACCACTAACTGACTCTCTCACACTACCACTAACTCTCAATAACTCACACTACCACTAACTCTCTAACTCCCACTACCACTACCTCTCTAACTCCCACTACCACTAACTCTCTAACTCACACTACCACTAACTCTCTAACTCCCACTACCACTAACTCTCACTACCACTAACTGACTCACAATAATGCACAAAATCTCTAAGCTCCAATCTCCAAAAACCCACCAGCAACACAGTGAAAGAAGCCATGCTTGTGTGGTGCTTATATACCCTGTGTAAATGTTTAATGATGTACCGGTTTGCGTTGTAAATTGTGTTCAGGTGTGCTTTATTAGTAATTATTATTTGTGCAATGTGTATTAGGTGTGTGAATGTGCGCATGCTCATTTGGAGTTAGTATTTGTGGAATGTGTAGAATGCGATGATGTCAGAGTGCTCGTTTTCTATAACATTGTCCAATAGTATTATGTTTAAATGTTAATTTGCGATGGTGTGGTATTAGTGAAGTGTTGTATATGTATGTTTGTCCTAATATATAGTAATATTGAATGCGATTATTTTGCTAGTGTATGTTTTTGTATTTTTTTCCTTGTTGTTATTTTCCGTATTTCCGCATCTTAAAGTATATGCGTATTCCCTGTATTTTATTTAAATAAAATTCCCCCCGCTTCTGAATGTGTAATGCTTATGTGCTTTGTTTAGTGATTGTTGTTGTGACATTTGCGGCGTGTTATTGTTGTGCATGATGTGGTATGCGTCATATGACCGAGCTGTGCGTATTTCTCGCGAGATCGAGTGTTAGATGAAAAAAGCGTGTTTGTTTGCATTTCCATTGATCTCTATGGGAGACTGTCTAACGCGGGCAGGATTCCGCGTGTGAAATACACGCGTTAGGAGTATCGTTAGATGTTTTTTTTTTAACTCTAAATACCGGAGTTAAACAATGCCATGCGTTAGACATAAACTACGAGTAGCGTTAGCACCCCATCTACCGCCAAACTCCAAATCTAGCCGTAAGGAAACTGTTAGAGACATCAGTTTTTCTAAGGTGTTAGATAGGTCATTTCTGGATAACTCATCCTTGATATAATCTGAAAGACCAAGTCTGAATTGATTTTTTAGTGAAATATTGTGCCAAAGTGTGTTCTTCGCATACCTCTTAAAGTGTATAATATATTCTTCCACAGGTCTTTTTGATTGTTTCAAAGACCTGATATAGGACTCGGCTGTGTTCTGAGTGTTGGGGTCATCATAGAGTAGAGACATCTCATTAAAGAATTGGTCAAGAGATCCCAGTATGGGATCATTTCTTTCAAAAAAAGAATTAGCCCAAGAGCGGGGTTCACCATGTAGAAAAGATATTACTGTCAAAGCACGAACTCTATCAGAAGGATAAGTCTTAGGTTTTAGTGAGAAAAGCAAAATGCAAGCATTTTTTAAATCCCTGTATAATTCCCTGTTACCACTAAATTTATCTGGCATACCAATGACAGGTTCGGGTAAGTGAGCAGTGGCGGTTTTACGGGATTCATTTATAAAACCTTTCAATTGTTCATTTTCTAGTTGGAGGTGTCTAACTTTGTGAAAGAAGATCCACTTTCTAGGTTAGATTTACCACATAGGTGGGCAGGTTTGCTGGATTCATAATTTTAAATTTTGGCTTGTTATTTTGTTACAATTATGGATATGTTTAACAATTAATCCAGTTTTTTGGTGTGCAGAATCCTAGCTGCAGAACCTGCAGAATTCATAGATAACTATTAGCATAAAAATACTACAATAAATTTAAGATAATAAGTGTAGCTTATTGAAGAGAGATTGATTGTGGAAATGGGAAGATACTATGCAATACTTTCTGATGTCACACAGTATCCTTCATATAAGCATATAATCTGACCAATAGTTTCAGATAACTAAACACTACTAAGTCCGGAAACCTAGTTCCAAATAGTTACCCTGAGACCTCTGGTTATATGATATCAGTGAAAAATAACATCCTAAACAAGTTGCAGTACTGTGTAAATAAAAGAATGAATAACAGAAATAGTATGAGTATGTAGAACAGAATCTTCTCTTGTAGAAAACAATTGTTGGCAAAAAATACTAGTAAATGTGGATGAGGAAAAACAAAGAAAAACTGTAAACGCTTACCGGAACGTAAAGGCAGTCTGAGAGCTGACAAGAAGTCAGAATAGTGCGGGCGGCAGTGACGTCACACAGCCAAGTAGGCGCTGTTTTGCCAAAATAGGAGGTTAAGAATAAAACACAAGTACCTCACTAGGGTATCTGTAAATAAGAGAACGAGGTTGAGAGCAGGTAGGAGAAAGTGGAGTTTTTTTGGAGACAAGGTGCAGTCTGGTCCGAAACTTGTAATACCGGAAGTAGAAGTCTTCATCCGGAAACAATAACAAGCAAAGAAAGAAGTAAGATGTGCCTATTTATAGGCTGTTGATACGTTTGTCTTAAAGGGATAGTAACACATTACTTATGTTACAATTGCAGAAAATGTTACACTAATATACTATTTTGTGAAAATATTCTTTAATTATTCCATTGTATAAGGGACATAATTTAATGTAATATTTCATGTCCCTTTAAAATCTCAAATGCCTAAATGTCACCTATGAAATAGTAATTTCAGATGAAATGTATCCCTTTATCTGTATGATCGGTCACAATCGGAGTCCTCTATTGCACAAAGTAGAGGGAATGTATATGAAATAAATTGTAATAAAATAGGAGATTGTGAAAACTAATTGTTAGACACATTCAATTTATTTTTTACTAATTCTACTATTATTCCTCCTATGTTTCTTCTCAATAGCATGCATTATGCATACGAACCTGATGTATGATCTATAAAAGTCCAAATATCACTTTATCTGCATTATATGTCATATTCATCGCTTTCCAAATAGACGATTGTGTCTGAAATACCATCTAAAAAAAAATGAATAACAGGAAACGTAAGTGTTTTACATAGGATGTATCCTGCCTCCCCCAGTCTTGTTCCAGACATTTTGTACACTTACCATGTGAAGGTGTCTTTAGATGTTGTTGAAGTCAGAACAGTTGAAAGACAATGCCACAGACATGATCACATTGGTATTCTTTACTTTCAGTTTGTAGATGAAGTAAATCTCCCAAATAGAAAATAAAGTGTAGATAAAATATCTAATAGTGGTACATAGTTCTGCACCCCTACCCCTAACACTAACTATTTCCTAAATGTTTCTTAGCAATAACTTAATAAGCATATGTGTCCTCTTTTGTGTTATGTTATTATAACAATCAAGTGTGAAGCTGAGTCACATACATTGGCCTCTAGTTATCAAGCTGTCAACTTACCTGCATTGGACGGCCCCAATACGCTCGCCTAAGTTCACCTAACATCGCTGCCGCAAACTTGAATACGTTCTCCAAAATTATCAAAAAAGCTGTCAAAAAGCCGCGCTCCAAGTACAGGGCGATGAGCATCGGACTGTTGTTAACTAACAGTCATCGATCTCGCTGCTCTTCGGCTTTTTTACAGCTTTATTGGTACCCTGTCACTAAACACCGCCACTATACTAAACTGTTTTACCCCTAAACCGCCGCTCCCGGAGCCCCCCGCAACTAAATAAAGTTATTAACCCCTAAACCGCCACTCCCGGACCCCGCCGCAACTCTAATAAATGTATTAACCCCTAAACCGCCACTCCCGGAGCCCACCGCCGCCTAAATTATACATATTAACCCCTAATCTGCTGCCCCCTATACCGCCGCCACCTACATAAAGTTATTAACCCCTATCCTGCCGCTCCCGGGCCCCGCCACAACTAAATAAAGTGTTTAACCCCTAAACCGCCGCCCCCGGAGCCCACCGCCACCTACATTATATTTATTAACCCCTAATCTGCCCCCCCCTACACCGCCGCCACTATATTAAATTTATTAACCCCTAAACCTAAGTCTAACCCTAACCCTAACACCCCCTAACTTAAATATGATTTAAATAAATCTAAATAAATTATTCATATTTAAAACTAAATACTTACCTATAAAATAAACCCTGTTAGCTACAATATAACTAATAGTTACATTGTAACTATTTTAGGATTTATTTTTATTTTACAGGTAACTTTGTATTTATTTTAACTAGGTAGAATAGTTATTAAATAGTTATTAACTATTTAACAAATACCTAGTTAAAATAAATACAAAAGTACCTGTAAAATAAAACCTAACCTAAGTTACAATTACACCTAACACTACACTATAATTAAATTAATTACCTACATTAACTACAATTAAATAAAAATTAAATAAAGTACAAAAACAAACAAACACTAAATTACAGAACATAATAAAATAATTACAAGTTTTTTAAAACTAATTACACCTAATCTAATCCCCCTAATAAAATAAAAAGCCCCCCAAAATAATAAAAAGCCCTACCCTATACTAAATTACAAATAGCCCTTAAAAGGGCTTTTTGCGAACATTGCCCCAAAGTAATCAGCTCTTTTACCTGTAAAAAAAATTACAATACCCCCCCAACATTAAAACCCACCACCCACACACCCAACCCTACTCTAAAACCCACCCAATACCCCCTTAAAAAACCTAACACTAACCCCTTGAAGATCACCCTACCTTGAGAAGTCTTCACCCAACCGGGCCGAAGTCCTCCAGACGGGCAGAAGCCTTCATTGAAGCCGGGCAGAAGAGGTCCTCCAGACGGGCAGAAGTCTTCATCCAGACGGCATCTTTTATCTTCATCCATCTGGCGCGGAGCGGCTCCATCTTCAAGACATCCGACGCGGAGCATCCTCTTCTTTCGACGTCTTCTACGGAATGAAGGTTCCTTTAAAAGATGTCATCCAAGATGGCGTCCCTTCAATTCCGATTGGCTGATAGAATTCTATCAGCCAATTGGATTTAAGGTAGGAAAAATCCTATTGGCTGATGCAATCAGCCAATAGGATTGAACTTAAATCCTATTGGCTGATTGCATCAACCAATAGGATTTTTCCTACCTTAATTCTGATTGGCTGATAGAATTCTATCAGAAAATCGGAATTGAAGGGACGCCATCTTGGATGACGTCATTTAAAGGAACCTTCATTCCGAAGATGTCGAAAGAAGAGGATGCTCCGCGTCGGATGTCTTGAAGATGGAGCCGCTCCACGCCGGATGGATGAAGATAGAAGATGCCGTCTGGATGAAGACTTCTGCCCATCTGGAGGACCTCTTCTGTCTGGCATCGATGAAGACTTCTGCCCATCTGGAGGACCACTTCACCCGGCTTCATTGAGGACTTCGGCCCGGTTGGGTGAAGACTTCTCAAGGTAGGGTGATCTTCAAGGGGTTAGTGTTAGGTTATTTTAAGGGGGTATTGGGTGGGTTTTATAGTAGGGTTGGGTGTGTGGGTGGTGGGTTTTAATGTTGGGGGGTATTGTATTTTTTTTACAGGTAAAAGAGCTGATTGCTTTGGGGCAATGCCCCGCAAAAAAGCCCTTTTAAGGGCTATTTGTAATTTAGTATAGGGTAGGACTTTTTATTATTTTGGGGGCTTTTTATTTTGTTAGGGGGATTAGATTAGGTGTAATTAGTTTAAAAAACTTGTAATTATTTTATTATTTTCTGTAATTTAGTGTTTGTTTTTTTGTACTTTATTTAATTTTATTTAATTGTAGTTAGTTGTAGTTAATATAGATAATTAATTTAATTATAGTGTAGTGTTAGGTGTAATTGTAACTTAGGTTAGGTTTTATTTACAGGTACTTTTGTATTTATTTTAACTAGGTATTTATTAAATAGTTAATAACTATTTAATAACTATTCTACCTAGTTAAAATAAATACAAAGTTGCCTGTAAAATAAAAAAATAAATCCTAAGATAGCTACAATGTAACGTTATATTGTAGCTAGCTTAGGGTTTATTTTATAGGTAAGTATTTAGTTTTAAATAGGAATAATTTATTTAGATTTAAATTATATTTAAGTTAGGGGGTGTTAGGGTTAGGGTTAGACTTAGGTTTAGGGGTTAATAAATTTAATATAGTGGTGGCGGTGTAGGGGGGGCAGATTAGGGGTTAATAAATATAATGTAGGTGGCGGTGGGCTCCGGGAGCGGCGGTTTAGGGGTTAAACACTTTATTTAGTTGTGGCGGGGTCCTGGAGCGGCGGTTTAGGGTTTAATAAGTTTAATGTAGGTGGCGGCGGTGTAGGGGGCAGATTAAGAGTGTTTAGACTCGGGGTACATGTTAGGGTGTTAGGTGTAGACATTACCATAGAAATCAATGGGATATCGGGCAGCAGCGAACATGAGCTTTCGCTGCTGTTAGACTCCCATTGATTCCTATGGCATCCGCCACCTCCAGGGCGGCGGATTGAAAACCAGGTACCTGCTAGTTATTTGATAACTAGCAAAAGTAGTCAGATAGTGCCAAACTTGCGTTCGGAACATCTGGGGTGACATAAGCATCGATCTGTGTTGGACTGAGTCCGGCGGATCGTATGTTACGTCACTATATTCTACTTTTGCCGGTCTGTAGGGTTTGATAACTAAGGCGAATCAGGCTCGCCACAAATACGCTGCTGGATTCCAGCGTATTTGCGGTTGACGGCTTGATAAGTAGAGGCCATAGTGCATACTCAACCTCTGATGTATGACTTTGACAATACGATGTGTTTCAGAGTATCCCTTTATCTGCTATCTGTCACATTCATCCCTTTCAGACTAACATCTAGTTAAGAGGCCTATCTATCAAAGTGTCAACCGCAAATACACCGGAATTCTGCATCGTAATTGTTGCGAGGTTGATCCAACCTAGTTATCAAAGCCTACAGACCGGCAAATGTTGAAATTCGTGACGTAACATACGAACTGGCAATCTCAATCCGATGCAGATCGATGCTTACGTCATTACAAATGTTCCAAATACACATTCGGCTCTGACATTTTTTCCCAGTTATCAAACTTTTAACAGGTACGCTCGCGTCTTTTCCCGACCCAGTGTACCTGGTTTTCAATTCGCCACCCTGGAAGCCGCAGATGCCATAGAAATCAATGGGAGTCTGAAAGCAGCGAAAGCTTATGTTCAATGCTGTAAGACAAAGAAATATAATCCAATGATTTCTATGGTAGACAACAAGTAACTTTTACACCTAAAACCCTAACATAAACCCTGAATAAACCCTGAGTCTAAATACCCCTAACCTGCCCCCCCCCGAAAATCGCTGCAACCTAAATAAAATGTATTAACCCCTATTCCATGCTCCCCGACACCGCCACCATTAAATAAACGTATTAACCCCTAACCCTCTGTCCTCCCACATCACCACCACTAACTAAACCTATTAACCCCTAAACCTAAGAACCCTCTAACTTTAAATTAAAATGACAACATCCCAATCGTAATATAAATTAAAACTTACCTGTAGAATTAAAATAAACTATTTTAAACTATTAATTAACCTACCCTAACTATTATACTACAGTTCAATTAAAATACCAATTAAATAAACTAAATTACATATTAAAGAAACCTAACCCTACTCAAATTATTTAAATATACAATAAAACATTATTAAAAGTACTAAATTACAGAAAAAAAAAACAGTTACAAAAAACCCCCCACTAAATTTACCAAAAATAAAAAATCAAATTCTCAAAAATAAAAAATAATTACACCTAATCTAATAGCCCTATCAAAATAAAAAAGCCCCCCAAAATAAAAAAACTAGCCTACAATAAACTACCTATGGTCCTTAAAAGGGCCTTTTGTGGGGCATTGCCCCAAAGATAACAGCTCTTTTACCATGCAAAAAAATACAAACACCCCCCCAACAGTTAAACCCACCACCCAACCAACCCTCCCAAATAAAAAAACCTATCTAAAATAACCTAAGCTCCCCCTTGCCCTGAAAAGGGCATTTGTATGGGCATTGCCCTTAAAAGGGAATTTAGCTCTTTTATATGCCCAGACCCTAATCTAAAAATAAAACCCACCCATCTTCATCCAGATGGCATCTTCTATCTTCATCCATCAGTGGCGGAGCGGGTCCATCCTGAAGTCATCCGGCGCAGAGCATCCTCTTCATACGGTCACTGCCATAAACTGGAACTTCAATGCAAGTGACGTCAAACAAGATGGCGTCCCTTGCATTCCTATTGGCTGAAAGATTTCAATCAGCCAATAGGATTAAAGCTGCTAAAATCCTATTGGCTGTTCCAATCAGCCAGTAGGATTGAGCTCTCATCCTATTGGCTGTTTGAAATCTTTCAGCAAAAAGATTTCTTGGATGGCGTCACTTGCATTGAAGTTTTAGTTTACGGCGGCGACCGTATGAAGAGGATGCTCCGCGGCCGGATGTCTTCAGGATGGACCCGCTCCGCCATGGATGGATGAAGATAGAAGATATTATCTGGATAAAGACTTCTTGCCGCCTGGATGATGACTTCGCCGGCTGGATAAAGATCCTTCAAGGGGAACTTCAAGAACTGTAAATAGATCGTCGAGGATTAGTGTTAGGTTTTTTTAAGGGTTTTTTGGGTGGGTTTTATTTTTAGATTAGGGTCTGAGCATGTAAAAGGCAATGCCCATACAAATGCCCTTTTCAGGGCAATGGGGAGCTTTCTTTTGAGGGGGTTGGTTGGTTGGGTGGTGGGTTTAACTGTTGGGGGGGTGTTTGTATTTTTTTTGCAATGTAAAAGAGCTGTTATCTTTCGGGCAATGCCCCAAAAAAGGTCCTTTTAAGGGCCATTGGTAGTTTATTGTAGGCTAGGGTTTTTTTATTTGGGGGGGGGGGTTATTTTGATAGGGCTATTAGATTAGGTGTAATTCTTTTCTATTTTTGATAATTTGTTTTTTTATTTTTCTTAATTTAGTGTTTGTTTTTTTTGTAACTTATTGTTTGTTTGTTTTTTGTAATTTAATACTTTAAATAATGTATAATTTTATATTTAAATAATTTGAGTAGGGTTAGGTTTCTTTAAAGCGTAATTTTGTTTATTTCATTGGTATTTTAATTAAATAGGGGTTAATAATTTTATTTAGGTTGCGACGGTGTCAGGGAGTGGCGGGATAGGGTTAAACATTTTAGTATAGTGGTGGTGTTTAATGACAGGGTATAAATAAAGTTGGGAAAAAGCCGAATAGACGCAAGATCGATGATGACTGCTAGTTAACAACAGTCTGATGCTCATCGCCCCATAATTGGGGCAAGTCTTTTTGCTGGATTTTTTCATAAATAAAGAGAGCGTATTGAGATACGCGGCCACAATGTTAGGTGACCGTATTGATGCCGGTGAATGCAACATAGTTGACGCTTTGATAGATATCCCCCAATGTCTTAAATGAATAATAAATGTAAACTAATAGTGTGCCATATAATGGATCAGTGCCCCCCCCCCCAGTCTTGGTCCATACATTGTATATACTTACCATCTGATGTTGTCTTTAAAAATCAGGTGGCAAAGTCATCACAGAAGCCATTGCCAGAGACATATGATGTATAATTTACCTATGATTATAAAAATGTGTTTATATTTTGATATAGTAATTTCTTGAACAATCCTAAAATGTTCACACGATTATACTTTCTTTTTACTAAAACTGTCATTTTCGCAACGCTCAAATATAACATAAAGGGGCATATTTAACAATGTGCGAGCGAACATGATACGAAGTAGCATATAACGTCCACTGCACATTGCTGTCCATCGATAAATACTGACAGCATACGCTGTCAAAATTTATCATTGCCGCCCCCTGCAGATTCGCGGCCAATCTGGCCGCTAGCATGGGGTGTCAATCAACCTGATTGTATTTGATCGGGTTGATTTCTGTCCGCCGCCTCAGAGCAGGCGGACAAGTCTTTAGATCTGGCCTCAAGCTCCATATGGAGCTTGATAAATATGCCCCATAGTATTTATTTTTGGAAATGGTTATTAATGATGTTGTCTCTGACATTAAGCCCCTCATCCCGGTATGGGTCCTCTATGATGACGTCCTCCTTCTCTCTTTGGAGGTATGGGGGCACCTGGATGTCCTGCCTGTTGAGCTATACTATGAAGGATGCTGCAGACTATAATGATCTTCGCCACCTTTATCGGGCTGTATTGGAGGGCACCTCCAGACCGATCCATACATCGAAATCTCATTTTTAGGAGCCCAAACATCCATTCCACTACAGCCCTGGTTTATCTGTGCACCTGATTGTAGCGCTCCTGTGCCTCATCTGTGGCGTTATGAGCTAATTCCGGCTCATGTAACCTGAATCACCTATAAATTAAGATAACTTATAAACATAAAGAAATGTCAATATTAGAAATGTATGCTAAAGAATAAGATTAAAAAAACATTTAAAGAAAAAAAAAATACAATGTATTTGTGTATACGAAAATCGCATAAAATCCGTCAAATTAAAATTTACGTTAAACGTTTACATAACCTAGCTAAAATGTATAAATGTAATAAACGTTAATTGCTCTGCTAGTGACTTTGCTGATTTTACAGAGTCTTTCAAACTGCTAAACTGTTGTCTACGTCAGTTATGTTTAAAGAGCTACACCGTCCCTTTAAAAGTATTGTGAAGGCTATCACCTGCTACATATCTGTTTATAGCTAAACCTATACATTTGCTGAAAGAGAACAAGTAAATGGTTAAACATCATTCTATGGCCTCTAGTTATCAAGCCGTCAACCGCAAATACGCTGGAATTCCGCAGCGTATTTGTGGCGAGGCTGATTCACCTTAGTTATCAACCCCTACTGCCTGGCAAAAGTAGAATATAGTGACGTAAGCTTCGATCCGCCGGACTCAGTCCGACACAGATCGATGGTTACGTCACTACAGATGTTCCGAACGCAAGTTCGGCACAATCTGACTACTTTTGGTAGTTATGAAACTACCAGGTACGCTCGCCACTATTCTGGGCCAGCGTACCTGGAGTTCAATCCGCCGCCTCCATAGGAATCAATGGGAGTCTGACCATAGCGAAAGCTCATGTTCGCTGCTGCCCGATATTCCATTGATTCCTATGGGAAACGTCTGCACCTAACACCCTAACATGTACCCGAGTCTAAACACCCCTAATCTGTCCCCCCCTACACCGCCGCAACTAAATAAATTTATTACCCCCTAAACCGCCGCTCCCGGACCCCGCCGCCACCTACATTATACATATTAACCCCTAATCTGCCGCCCCCTATACCGCCGCCACCTACATAAACTTATTAACTCCTATCCTGCGGATCCCGGACCCCGTCGCAACTAAATAAATTGTTTAACCCCTAAACCGCCGCTCCCAGACCCCGCCGCCACCTATATTAAAGTTATTAACCCCTATCCTGCTCCCCCTATACCGCCGCCACCTATATTAAAATTATTAACCCCATCCTGCCCCCCTATACCGCCGCCACCTATATTAAAATTATTAACCCCTATCCTGCCCCCCTATACCGCCTTCACCTATATTAAAATTATTAACCCCTAAACCTAAGTCTAACACTAACCCTAACCCCCCTAACTTAAATATTATTTTAATAAATCTAAATAATATTACTCGAATTAACTAAATTAATCCTATTTAAAACTAAATACTTACCTGTAAAATAAGCCCTAAGATAGCTACAATATAACTAATAATTACATTGTAGCTATTTTAGGATTTATTTTTATTTTACAGGCAAGTTTGTATTTATTTTAACTAGGTGCAATAGTTATTAAATAGTTATTAACTATTTAATAACTACCTAGCTAAAATAAGTACAAAATTACCTGTAAAATAAATCCTAACCTAAGTTACAATTACACCTAACACTACACTATCATTAAATAAATTAAATAAATTACCTACAATTACCTAAAATTAAATTAAATAAACTAAACTATAGTACAAAAAAACAAACACTAAATTACAGAAAATAAAAAAGAATTACAAGAAGTTTAAACTAATTACACCTAATCTAAGCCCCCTAATAAAATAATAAAGCCCCCCAAAATAAAAAAATGCCCTACCCTATTCTAAATTACCAAGTAACCAGCTCTTTTACCAGCCCTAAAAAGGGCTTTTTGCGGGGCATTGCCCCAAAGTAATCAGCTCTTATACCTGTAAAAAAATACAACCCCCCCAACATTACAACCCACCACCCACATACCCCTACTCTAAAACCCACCCAAACCCCCCTTAAAAAAACCTAACGCTAACCCCCTGAAGATCATCCTACCTTGAGCCGTCTTCACCCAACCAGGCCGAAATCTTCATCCAAGGTGAGCAGAGGAGGTCCTTCATCCGGTAGAAGTCTTCATCCAGGTGGCGTCTTCAATCTTCATCCATCCGGAGCGGAGCGGAGCCATCTTCAAAGGAGTCGAAGCGGAGCCATCCTCTTCAACCGACGACTGAACGACGAATGAAGGTTCCTTTAAGGGACGTCATCCAAGATGGCGTCCCTCGAATTCCGATTGGCTGATAGGATTCTATCAGCCAATCGGAATAAAGGTAGGAAAAATCTGATTGGCTGATTCAATCAGCCAATCAGATTGAAGTTCAATCTGATTGGCTGATCCAATCAGCCAATCGGATTGAGCTTGCATTCTATTGGCTGTTCCGATCAGCCAATAGAATGCAAGCTCAATCCGATTGGCTGATTGGATCAGCCAATCGGATTTAACTTCAATCTGATTGGCTGATTGAATCAGCCAATCAGATTTTTCCTACCTTAATTCCGATTGGCTGATGGATCCTTTCAGCCAATCGGAATTCGAGGGACGCCATCTTGGATGACGTCCTTAAAGGAACCTTCATTCATCGTTCAGTCGTCGGTTTAAGAGGATGGCTCTGCGTCGGCTCCTTTGAAGATGGCTCCGCTCCGGATGAAGACTTCTACCGGATGAAGGACCTCCTCTGCGCACCTTGGATGAAGATTTCAGCCCGGTTGGGTGAAGACGGCTCAAGGTAGGATGATCTTCAGGGGGTTAGCGTTAAGGGGGGTTTGGGTGGGTTAGAGTAGGGGTATGTGGGTGGTGGGTTTTAATGTTGGGGGGGTTGTATTTTTTTTTCCAGGTAAAAGAGCTGATTACTTTGGGGCAATGCCCCGCAAAAAGCCCTTTTAAGGGCTGGTAAAAGAGCTGGTTACTTGGTAATTTAGAATAAGGTAGGGCATTTTTTTATTTTGGGGGGCTTTATTATTTTATTAGGGGGCTTAGATTAGGTGTGATTAGTTTAAACTTCTTGTAATTCTTTTTTATTTTCTGTAATTTAGTGGGGGGTTTTGTACTATACTTTAGTTTATTTAATTTAATTTTAGGTAATTGTAGGTAATTTATTTAATTTATTTAATGATAGTGTAGTGTTAGGTTTAATTGTAACTTAGGTTAGGATTTATTTTACAGGTAATTTTGTACTTATTTTAGCTAGGTAGTTATTAAATAGTTAATAACTATTTAATAACTATTGTACCTAGTTAAAATAAATACAAAGTTGCCTGTAAAATAAAAATAAATCCTAAAATAGCTGCAATATAATTATTAGTTATATTGTAGCTATCTTATGGTTTATTTTACAGGTAAGTATTTAGTTTTAAATAGGAATAATTTAGTTAATAATAGTAAGTTTTATTTAGATTTATTAAAATAATATTAAAGTTAGGGGGGTGTTAGTGTTAGACTTAGGTTTAGGGGTTAATAAGCTTAATATAGGTGGCGGCGGTGTAGTGGGGGGCAGGATAGGGGTTAATAAGTTTAATATAGGTGGCGGTGGGCTCCGGGTGCGGCGGTTTAGGGGTTAAACAATTTATTTATTTGCGGCGGTGTCCGGGATCCGCAGGATAGGGGTTAATAACTTGAATATAGGTGGCGGCGGTGTAGTGGGGGGCAGGATAGTGGTTAATAGGTATGATGTAGGGGGCAGCGGGGTTCCGGGAGTGGCGGTTTAGGGGTTAATACATTTATTATAGTTGCGGCGGGGTCAAGGAGCGGCGGTTTAGGGGGGTAATAACTTTATTTAGTTGTGGGGGGCTCCGGGAGCGGCGGTTTAGGGGGTAAAACAGTGTAGTTTAGTGTGGGTGCTTAGTGACAGGCTATCAAAAAAGCTGCGAAAAAGCTGATGAGCAGCGAGATCGATGACTGTCAGTTAACAACAGTCCACTGCTCATCGCTCCGTACTTGGTGCACGGCTTCTTGACAGCTTTTTTGATAACTTTGGCGAATGTATTCAGGTCCGCGGCGGCGATGGTAGGCGAGCTTAGGCGAGTGTATTGGGCCGGCGAATGCAGCTAAGTAGACGGCTTCATAACTAGAGGCCTATATCTGCACATTTTAACTCTGACCTGCTACATATCTGTTTTGAGCTAAAACTACACATTTGCTGAAAGAGAGACAATTAAATGGTTATAGATCATTCGATATTTGCACATTTTGCACATTACACAAACACAACTGTTTGAGAACATTACATTGGCAATTGTCTAATTCTTCTTAATGTCTTAACTTCTTAACCAATGTAAGCGGGCTGTACACAAGTACTCACCAACAAACCACCCGTGGGGTAACTGCCTGTCCTCAAATTGCCGCCATACTCATGACTGTTAGAAAATACAGGCGTCATGACTTGGACCCTCTGAAATTCACTAACACGTTCATAATTTGCATTCGTGCATCACAAATGAACTGTACGTTCAAAAAATGAAAGAGAAGTGTTTGCGATTTCGGAAAGGAAGCTCTGCTGCTTGAGCATACAGAGCAACATGGGTGCAATCTTTTGCTCCCAAAACATTTGGCATTTCAGCTATATTCGTCTTCATTTTGAGCTAATCCTATAAAAAGCCTACAACTTCTTTCATGGCGTTCAGAAACTTGTCAAAAAACACAGAGAAGGTGCCTTGAGCCATGCCGGACAAATAACCCTCTGTGGATTTCCAGAGGCCTTAGCATGTATGCAGCAAAACATCTTGGACATGCCAGGAATAGCAGTGTGCATACGCTTGCGTGGCTCCAGATAAGGTTTTAGTACATTGTAAAGGTTCAATAGCTGCTGCCTCTTGAGCCAATACATGTCATAAACCTGGGCATCGCTTATGTTATCCAAGGTGAGCCTCACCCTGTTAACAGGAGGAGCCCTAATCCTCAGACGTTCCCCACGCCCCTCTTCGAGACGCCGGCACGCCTGAGTCTGTTGTACATAAGTTGTCCAACAGCACCAACACAATCTAACTGAGGGTTGTCTATATTTGCAGAGCCAAGCAGCACTAGCCATATAGCAAAGCAAACACGCAATTGTAAACAAGGTAATCAAACACACAAGAGCGATTTGATAAAATGTCGGTCATAAAGGACGCATTGGCCATGGTTGATTTATAGTGCAAAATGTCCAAAGGTAGCATGTTCATAATGATTGCTGATTGTATACACCTAATTGTATCTAAGCAGCGCAAATGCTTTCAAAGTGGGCGTTTTTTTGTCTGTTTGTTGAAATTATGTATTTCACCAATAAATCGTAATGTGAAAGTGTTAAAGTGTAAAATATAACATATACAGTGTATCTTCCTAATGTTTGTTCATAAGTGTAACAAATACTTAGTAAACCCAATTTAATATTAAAAAACACAAGTCCATGCTAACATTATTCATAGTTCATACTTGTCTATAATGTGTGCATAGACATGACATACAATCTGATTGAGCAATGTTGCTGCAATATTGTTCCAAAACGATAAAGTAAAGTGATTGGCGATATTTCAATATTTTCACGTGTACCATTGAAATAGCAATAATAATGAAGATCTTCCAAACCTCTCTTCTACGTATATGTAATACTGAGTAAGAAAATGATTAAAGGGGCAGTAATGTCCTAATGATACAATCCCTATGGTTCAAGCTTAGAATGATGTTGTCATATTAGCTACATGTCTGTCTACTTTCCGAATCTTCGTTTTCTTGTTATACTTTATATTACATTATTAATGTGTCATTATTAAAAAATATAAATGTGTGCTTTGTTGTTGTGTGATGTGTGTTATGTACATATACGTATGTATTGTTATTCTCTCCCACATATGTTCATTTATAGAAAGCAGTATAGCATTGTTGTTCCTTAAAAAAAGGAAATTTATGCTTACCTGATAAATTGATTTCTTCTACGATACGACGAGTCCACGGATTTCATCCTTACTTGTGGGATATTATCCTCCTGCTAACAGGAAGTGGTAAAGAGCACCACAGCAGAGCTGTATATATAGCTCCTCCCTTCCCCTCCACCTCCAGTCATTCGACCGAAGGTTATAGGAAGAGAAAGGAAAAGCTAAAAGGTGCAGAGGTGACTGAAGTTGTAAATAATAAAAAACATAATCTGTCTTAAATTGACAGGGAGGGCCGTGGACTCGTCGTATCGTAGAAGAAATCAATTTATCAGGTAAGCATAAATTTCCTTTTCTTCTACAAGATACGACGAGTCCACGGATGTCATCCTTACTTGTGGGATACAATACCAAAGCAACAGGACACGGATGAAATGGAGGGACAAGACAGAGACCTAAACAGAAGGCACCACTGCTTGAAGAACTTTTCTCCCAAAAACAGCCTCAGAAGAAGCAAAAGTATCAAATTTGTAAAATTTGGAAAAAGTATGAAGGGACGACCAAGTCGCAGCCTTACAAACCTGTTCAACAGATGCATCGTTTTTAAAAGACCATGTGGAAGCCACAGACCTAGTAGAATGAGCTGCAATTCTTTCAGGAGGCTGCTGTCCAGCAGTCTCATATGCCAGGCGGATGATACTTCTCAGCCAAAAAGAAAGAGAGGTAGCCGTAGGTTTCTGACCCCTACGCTTTCCAGAATAAACAATGAACAATGAAGATGATTGACGGAAATCCTTAGTTGCCTGTAAGTAGAACTTTAAGGCACGGACCACGTCCAAGTTATGTAACAGACGCTCCTTCTTGAAAGAATGATTAGGACAATAATTTCCCGATTAATATTCTTATTATAAACAACCTTAGGAAGAAACCCAGGTTTGGTACGTAAAACCACATTATCAGAATGAAATATGAGATAAGGCGAATCACACTGTAACGCCGAAAGCTCAGAAACTCTTTGAGCAGAAACCAAAAACAGAACTTTCCAAGATAATAATTTAATATCTATGGAATGCATAGGTTCAAACGGAACCCCTTGAAGAACTCGAAGAACTAAACTCAAACTCCAGGGAGGAGTAATTGGTCTAAATACAGGCTTAATTCTGGTTAGAGCCTGACAAAAAGAATGACCATCTGGCACATCTGCCAAACGTTTGTGAAACAAAATTGACAACGCAGAAATTTGTCCCTTTAAGGAACTAGCTGATAAGCCTTTCTCCAAGCCTTCTTGGAGAAAAGACAGAATCCTAGGAATCCTAACTTTACTCCATGAGTAGCCCTTGGATTCACACCAATAAAGATATTTACGCCATATCTTATGATAGATCTTTCTAGTGACAGGCTTTCTAGCCTGTATCAAAGTACTGATAACAGAATCAGAGAATCCTCGCTTCGATAAAATCAAGCGTTCAATCTCCACGCAGTCAGCTGCAGAGAAATTAGATTTGGATGTTGGAAAGGACCTTGAATGTGAAGGTCCTGTCTCAAAGGAAGTTTACATGGTGGTATCGAAGAAATGTCCACTAGATCCGTATACCAAGTCCTGTGTGGCCACGCAGGCGCTATCAGGATCACTGACGCTCTCTCCTGTTTGATTCGAGCAATCACGCGTGGAAGGAGAGGAAACGGTGGAAACACATAAGCTAGGCTTAACGACCAAGGCACTGCCAAGGCATCTATCAGTTCGGCCTGGGGATCCCTCGACCTGGATCCGTATCTTGGAAGCTTGGCATTCTGTCGAGATGCCATCAGATCCAATTCCAGTTTGCCCCATCGAAGAATCAATGAGGCAAATACCTCCGGGTGGAGTTCCCACTCCCCCGGATGAAAGGTCTGTCGACTTAGAAAATCTGCTTCCCAGTTCTCTACTCCAGGAATGTGGATTGCTGACAGATGACAAGAGTGGGCCTCCGCCCAATGGATTATCTTGGATACCTCTCTCATCACTAAGGAACTCCTTGTTCCCCCCTGATGATTGATATAGGCCACAGTCGTGATGTTGTCCGACTGGAATCTGATGAATTTGGCCGAAGCCAACTGAGGCCATGCCTGAAGTGCATTGAATATTGCTCTCAATTCCAGAATATTGATTGGAAGTAGAGACTCCACCTGAGTCCAAACACCCTGAGCCTTCAGGGAATTCCAGACTGCACCCCAGCCCAGAAGGCTGGCTTCCGTTGTCACTATCACCCAAGAGGGTTTGCGGAAGCAAGTCCCCTGGGACAGATGATCCAGTGACAACCACCAAAGAAGAGAGTCTCTGGTTTCTTGATCCAGATTTATGTGAGGAGATAAGTCCGAGCATGCATAGCTGCAGCGGTCTGAGATGAAAGCGAGCAAACTGAATGATGTCCATTGCCGTTACCATTAATCCAATTACCTCCATACACTGAGCCACTGATGGCTGAGGAATGGACTAAAGTGCTCGACAAGTATTTAGAATCTTTGATTTCCTGACCTCCATCAGAAATATTTTCATGGCTACCGAGTCTATCAGAGTTCCCAGGAAAGGAACCCTTGTCTGTGGAACAAGTGAACTTTTCTCTATGTTCACCTTCCAACCGTGAGTTCTCAGAAAAGACAGAACTACGTCCGTGTGAGATTTTTTTCAGATGATATGTTGACGCCTGGATCAGAATATCGTCCAGATAAGGTGCCACTGCTATGCCTCATGGTCTGAGAACCACCAAAAGAGACCCTAGAACCTTTGTGAAGATTCTGGGTGCTGTGGCCAACCCAAAGGGAAGAGCCATGAACTGATAATGTTTGTCCAAGAAGGCAAACCTTAGAAACTGATGATGATCCTTGTGGATAGGAATATGAAAGTAAGCATCCTTCAAGTCCACAGTAGTCATATATTGACCCTCCTGGATCATTGGTAAAATTGTTTGAATTGTCTCCATCTTGAATGATGGAACTCTGAGAAACTTGTTTAGACACTTGAGGCCTAAGATGGGTCTGAAAGTTCCCTCTTTTTTGGGAACCACAAATAGGTTTGTGTAGAACCCCTGTCCCTGTTCCAATTTTGGAACTGGACAAATTACTCCCATGGTAAAAAGGTCTTTTACACAGCGTAAGAACGCCTCTCTTTTTATCTGGTTTGCAGATAATCTTGAAAGATAAAATCTCCCTCTTGGGAGAAAGTCCTTGAATTCCAACTGATAACCGGGGGTCACTATTTCTAGTGCCCAGGGGTCCTGAACATCTCTTGCCCAAGCCTGAGCAAAGAAAGAGAGTCTGCCCCCTACTAGATCTGGTCCCGGATCGGGGGCCGCCCCTACATGCTGTCTTAGTAGCAGCAGTGGGCTTCTTGGATTGTTTACCTTTATTCCAGTTCTGGTTGGGTCTCCAGACTGACTTGGATTGGGTAAAATTCCCTTCCTGCTTTGTGGAGGAAGAGGAAGCTGAGGGTCCTCCTTTAAAGTTCCGAAAGGAATGAAAATTATTTTGTTTACCCCTCATCTTAACATACTTATCCTGAGGTAGGGCCTGGCCTTTACCTCCTGTAATGTCAGAAATTATTTCCTTCAATTCCGGCCCAAAAAGGGTCTTACATTTAAAAAGAATAGCTAAAAGCTTAGTCTTTGAAGAGACATCAGCAGACCAAGATTTTAGCCACAACGCTCTACGTGCTAAAATAGCAAAACCTGCATTCTTTGCCGCTAATTTAGCAATTTGAAAAGCGGCATCAGTAATAAAAGAATTAGCTAGCTTGAGAGCCTTAATTCTATCTAAGATGTCATCTAATGAAGTCTCAACCTTAAGAGACTCTTCTAGAGCCTCAAACCAAAAAGCTGCTGCAGTAGTTACAGGAACAATGCAAGCCGTAGGTTGTAAAAGAAACCCCTGATTAATAAATAATTTCTTTAGTAGAAACATTTTCTTAAAATTAGGAGGGGGAGAAAACGGTATACCTGGTCTATCCCATTCCTTTCTTATAATTTCTGAAATTCTCTTAGGAACCGGAAAAACATCAGTGTAAGTAGGTACTTCCAGATATTTATCCATTTTACACAATTTCTCTGGTGGAATTACAATAGGGTCACAATCATCCAGAGACGCTAAAACCTCCCGAAGTAACAAGCAGAGATGTTCAAGCTTAAATTTAAAGGACATAGCGTCCAAATCTGTCTGAGGTAAAACATTCCCTGAATCAGAAATTTCACCCTCAGACAGCAATTCCCTGACCCCCAACTCAGAACACTGTGAGGGTACATCGGAAATAGCTAATAAAGCATCAGAGGATTCAGTATTTACATTAATACCTGACCTACTGTGTTTACCATGTAACACTGGTAATTTAGATAATACCTCAGTAAGGGTAGTTGACATAACTGCAGCCATCTCCTGCAGAGTAAAGGAATTAGACGCACTAGAAGTACTTGGCGTCGCTTGCGTGGGCTTTAAAGGTTGTGACACTTGGGGAGAATTGGATGGCATATCCTGATTCTCTTCAGACTGAGAATCATCCTTAGGTACACTTTCTTGACCTAAAATATGGTCTTTACAATGAAAGGCTCTTTCAGTACAAGAGTTACACAATGTTAGAGGGGGTTGCACAATAGCTTATAAACACATAGAACAATGAGATTCAGGTTCCTCAATGTCAGACATGTTTGACCAGACTAGTAATAACCACAAAAAGTCGTTTAAACACTTATTTATTGCTTAAAATAAACTTTTGAAAAAAACGTGTACTGCGCCTTTAAGAAAAGAAAAAGTGGACAATTTTTCCCAAACTGCTTAAATAACGTTAAATGATCTTCAAATTTAACTAAAAATTGTTGGATTATCCAAAAATTACTGCACCCCAGTAATAAGGGGAGAAATAAGGCTTTGTCAATTTATAGTCAAAAATACCCTCTGCACCTTGCCACAGCTCTGCTGTGGCGCCTACCTGCCCCCAGGGTACTTCGAAACAACTTTCCAACACTCCAGACCAGATTGCACAGTTCAGGAGCCACCGGAGTTACTGCTTGCTGCTGCCTAGTCTGAAGGAATTGCCCGCCCCTTACATCGATGCCGAAGTAGACCCAAACACAACCGCATGGGAAAGCGGTTTTACACCTAAGTCATCATACACAGTATAACCCCTTAAACACACCAGTAATAAACAGGTTAATGTCAAAAAATAAAAACGTTATGCATCGTTTTTCTTTGTGTCTCCCATAGTGTCACATAATGCCCATATAATGTCAGCTATGTATAAACAAAAACCAGGGACTCCAGTAACACCCTTCTGTAAAATAGGATTACTGCTTACCCCATTCCCAAACAGGGAAATAAATGTCAGCCAGTTCTGATATATCAAGTCTCCTCAGAAAATTAAAGGCTGCACATACCTTAATGCTGCTTGTAGCATGAAACCGGTCTCCACACTGAAGATGTCTCATGGTTACCTTCAGAAGTATGGTGGGAACCAGCATGGATCTTAGTTACAACTGCTAAGATCATCAACCTTAGGGCAGAAATCTTCTTCTATAACCCCCTGAGGAAAATAGTACTCACCGGTACCATTTAAAATAAAAAACTTCTTGATTGAAGAAAATAAAACTAGCACCTCACTTTATCTCTTCCTAGTATAACACAGGCAAAGAGAATGACTGGAGGTGGAGGGGAAGGGAGGAGCTATATAAACAGCTCTGCTGTGGTGCTCTTTGCCACTTCCTGTTAGCAGGAGGATAGTATGCCACAAGTAAGGATGAAATCCGTGGACTCGTCGTATCTTGTAGAAGAAAAGAGACAAATAGAATATTTTATAATGATACATTTTAATTTGATATAATTACTAATGGTATATTATGTTTAAATCCTGATCTTAAATATGTGTTAATTTTTGATAATTATCTCATATTTGTCATAATACAATAGATCGTGATTTATACTTGATCTAAGGTATATTCAGAAATGATTTTGACCTACTACTGATGTTTACACATGTTAAACACATAACTACATTGCCAAAAAGTATATTTCGTGATCTACTTGTCATTGCGGGAGGTACGCAAGAATTTATAAATTAGCGCAAACAGTAGGCCTCCCGTATTATGAGTTGAAAAAGAGAAAATGATCACATGCGTTACGGATTGTACCAGAAAGAGGCAGATCGCATGCACAAGCACGTATTTCCTATAGAAGTCAATGAAGGAGAGAAATAGAAAAAAAATCATTCCAACACTCCTGTTGTGCACATAGAGAGTGACGTCATGTCATTCTGTGGAATATTACATGAAATAGTGATAATTTCATATTGCAAAAATGTTTTGTAAACGTAATCTGCTCAATATTGTTTGTATGTAGATAATTGTGTATGTATGTGATGATTGTTACGGTTGCCTCCAGGCTGGCTGGAAGTTGGACCGTAGAAAAGGATGCTCCTAGCGCTCACCAAAGGAGCAGCAGCACCGTAGACTCTATAACTGCTGTGTAGCCACCATAAGTAATGCAGACTCTATGAACCACCGCTGCTGGGCTGGTATCTCGCTGTCTGCTCTGCGCCCTGGACCTATGACCAGGCTCCAGTAGGTGAACCTCTTCCTTCTGTAGCAATCCCTGTAGCTAAGGGAGTATGAAGAGCATAGCAATCCCTGTAGTGATATAAGCTGTATCCTACAAACATGAGTCAAAGCTTCAAGTTAGAGGGTCAACATAGGTCTGATGTGCTGGAGCACACAGCCTGCTTTTTATTGAGGTTACATGCAAACAGGACACTCTCAGGGGGAGGCATAAAATCCCCCATCACACATTTGATATTAGATAGAGACACTCCCTTTGACAGGCCACAACATTTACTTCAGCAGATAACATTACACACAATAAAACAATGCAGTCCACCTTATCAATACTAGTCTGATTAGACAATGGGAAAGTTGATCACTAAACCTAATTAGAGCTAATCCCAGCAGACTTGTATTTAGAATGCTTCTTGAAGCTGAACAAAGTTATCTCTGTAGTTCTGACCGAAGGGTCTGTCACATAGCACTTAATGGCACACAATGAAACTGAACCAAGTGGGAGAAAGCCAGGGACAAGTCATTTCACAGGTCTGGGGACATAGTCTTAAAGGGGGCATTGTTCACTAAAGTCACAATATGTCCCCAGACGTTTCCCAAAGGGCCACACACTCCCAACAAAAGTCAATATACTCTCAGGGGCACAATCTTCCAGGGGCCATAGTCATGAGGAAGGAGGCTGGCAAATAGGCTTCTCCAAAATCCAGGGAAGCAGGGCAACCTTCCATTTAAAGGGCCAGTCACAAATAGCAGTTTGTAACAATGATATTGGTACAGATCTATAGGTAAATACGTGTATCTTCATGTATGTCTATGTCAGTCAATGTAAAATGCCTTTGTCTAACACCCGAGATCTCGTATCTTTGATACGTTATAATTTTTTAGTGCAATATTTTAATAACATTTTATTTATTGTACAGTGTTTCTATGAGTATAAGTGTACTTTGTATGATCTTTTTTAAGTGATTAGTTAAGGTTTTTGGTTGCAATCTATAACTACTGGTCTTGGACAGCGGAATGGATTTGTGCATAAATGGACATTTTAGTTGCGTTATGGAGGATTTTTCAAACTTGTAATGGTTGCGGTATGGAAATTGATGCGTTACGGCGATAACGCACCAAATTGAGCCATAACGCAAAACTCTTAATCTAGATGTATACATTTAAGGCAAACTTTAGATTAGATATAAGAAGAGCAACCTTTAAGGAGGAATCCCCTCAAGTTCCTGGGTCCATCGTCAGTGGGGAGGAGGCCAGCCTGCAGTCCTTTCCAAGTACAAAAGTAACGGAAGCTTCTTTTACAGGGCGCATCGCCAAGGACATTACAAGGCCATTCTTGAGATACAATTATTTCTAACATCAGCATATTTTCTCACAGCATAATAAACTACATTATAATGAAATATAATGAACACATCTTAAAATGGTAGTTACACAAAATGGAGTCAGTAATGCTAGATTTATTCTAACAATAACCAAATATTTTATAGAAACCTCAAAGGATATTCTCCTCTATATATATGAGTAGCTATGATATGAGTGAAACAAATTGGGGCCGAATGCAGCAGTTTCCGTGTGAGCCTTTAAAGGGACATTATGGACTCATATTTTCTGCCATGTATTCGATTCAGCTAATTATGTGTATTTATTCTACCCCTCCTGACCTTTATGAACCTAAAAGGAAAAGAAGTTATTAGCATGTCAACCCTATAACATTAGTATTACTTACCAAGCCCAGACCGTAACTTTGAATACGTTCAGCCGCTTCTGGTATGCGCGCTCCTGTGGGGATCCGTTGTACAGCGCATGTGTGCCATTGTCTGTGACGTCACCTTGTCTTCAGCATGGGATCGCGCTCTGCTGTGCAAGCTTCCGCGACCCCATGCTTCTCATTGGTGGTGACGTGAGTTCTATTGTGAGGAGCGTAATCAAATGCTCCTGACAGTAGAACTGTCAGTAGTGACTTTTTTTTTTATACCGAGCCTATCATCAGGATTTCTGCAACAAGAGGATCTAGCTTCGACAACAGGATCTAGCCTCGATCATTACAAAAGGTTAGTAATGGCTAATTTCTAAAGGTCCTTATTCAGTTTGTTTGGCAATAATTACATAAATGCCTAATGATCTTGAAAATTACCCTGGTTAGAAATATATTACTAATCTAAACTTTGTTGTTAGCTGCCTTTGAAAAATCTGAACATTAGAGATGGCTCGCTTCTCTTGTGCTAAGGATCTGAAATTGTTCTTGGGTTTTAACATATTCAGATGAAAATAAAAGGCATTTAGCTTTATTTACTGCATGAAATTGAGTTTGTATACGAAAAGATGTTCTTAAATTCTTTGAAGCTGCTTCTTGGAAACCGTTCAATTATTACCATTAAAATCTTCAAAGAAAATATCAGCTATAAGCATGAACAAGTTGTCATTTAACCTAAGATAATCAGAAAATAACTTAAAGAGAAAAGTCACTTATTGTAATCTGTTTTTTTATTTGAGGAGCCTAATCTGAACATTTCTAGCATCAAGACAATCGCAAATGGATAACGCAGGATAATAATATAAATGAAATATCTGCATGTTTGTCATTTTTAAATAAAATGTAGAATTCCTATAAATTGTATGTTAAATACTATATTTCTTGCATTTAGTTGGCCAACAATAATCACAATAAAATGACATTATTGAGGCTGCAAGATTAATGAAATATTTTTTTACAAAAAATAATAAAATGAAATCCTAAATTGTTAGTGAATCTGGCCTTCTAATCTAATAGTTATAGGAATTGATATCTACGCTGTATTTTGGAGAGTTTGGGGAGTGCTGAAACTCCAGTGATGACTAAAAACTATACATATCTATATATACAGTAATCATATTTATAGGAATTGGCCATTTACAAATATAATAACACTAAATCCCTATATTTTATACAACTGATACTATAAAAATAATTTAATTTCAATTACAACTTTATTGAGCAACATTTTTCTAGTGGTCTACAAACAAAGCCTCTCTTGTAAAAAAAAAAAAAAAAAAAGGGTTAAATCAATTTTTTTATGGTATTGCTGAATGTACATCTTAGAGACAGTATTGTGGGTGCAGTATAATTATATATAGAGAAAGCTATTTATACCGCACCCACAATACTGTCTCTAAGATGTACATTATTTATTTAATAAACTATAATGCTGCTTTAAAAACAAATTCTAGTTGACACTGCCATATACATCAAAATTTAGCTTTTTATCTCTTTATTTGTTAGTCTGTGTTGTCTGATGCCTGCAAATTTGTATTACCTGTGCTTTTATTATCAATTATTTATTAAAAATTAAATTTTATATGTATTATAAAACATAATATTCACATAACGATTCTTTACCATTAGCTCATTGTATGCTAATGATTATTACATTTTTTATATGTTTAATTATTATTTGTAACATGGTGACGTTATATGCTTAAGGGTGCACTACAAATTTTGGACTAGTAGGTGTTTTGATGATTATTATTTAAAAAAAATATTTTTATATATTTTTATTCATTTTTTTTTATTTAATAAACTTTGCATTTATAAACGCTATTTAAATATGCTTAGGGGTGCACCAGAAATTTTGGCCCAGTAGGTGTTTGGATGATGATTATTTTTAATAAATATTTTTATATGTTTTTAGTCATTTTTTTAATTTTAAAAACTCAGCATTTATAAATGTGCTTAGTGATGCAACACAAATTTGTAGATCTAATGTGTGAATTTTGAAAATGATAATATATTACAGCATATCACTGCTGAATAAAGCATTTGTTTTAATTATTATAAAAGAATGTAATAGACTCAATTGAATTGAAAAGATAATTTATCCTTTTTTTCAATTCAAGCTGTAGACATGTCTGTCAGGACTTTTACAGACCAGCTTTAGATGAGTGATAGAATTTCTTTTGTTCGTTCCATCGCCCCATTTTGTCACATTTCTGAAAAACACGTGTAACCTATATAAAGGGAAAATAGAACCACAGAAGATCTTAAAAAGTTTATGACAAATGGCTCTTTGACTATATAGGTGATGGAAAATCCCAAAGAAATTCAATTACTCTAAACTACATTACAAAACTAATTGTCTCAAAGGTCATTCACACATGTTGAGTCAAGTTTATAAGAAAAAAAATATATGGCACATTACAAATGTATAATATATATATATATATATATATATATATATATATATATATATATATATATATAAAACCAAGGGGGACTCAGGACAAATGGTTAATACATTGTGTATCAAGATCAACATCAGTTAGTTAGTATTGGCGTTACAAAACAACTAAGTTAGGTGGTGCAGACCCTATAAAAAATTGTATGTACACAAGAACTTTAAGATAAGATATGGAACATGTAAATGTATGCACCATGAAAAAGATAGGGAATCAAGCACTCTTTTAATATTAAAGAAGAACAATTCTGCATGCAATATAAGTAGTAAATCTCTGACCAGTATAATCATGAATCAAATGCATTTTATTGAACAAAAATAAAAGAAAAAATTAAACAAATTATTTGTTCCATTCTAAAACAAGAAATCACCAAGGTGTAATTCTATCACAATCAATATGTGATATATAGGCATATGACAATGTATTACGCTGAAAGATGTGCACATCTATGAGCAAGAAAATATATGAGTCATTCTATAGTACCCTCCACATACTACACCCAAGCTGAACACGGTACCCAAGTATATTCAAGGGATATTACCGGACAGGTGAGTATCTGGGTTCTAAGTATTGAGAGGCACTAAGAACGAACTAAATATCTTATCAAAGCATACAAATATAATGCAGCAACCCAAATATGTATAGGTTCATATGCAACGGAAATGACAATCCACAAATATGCTAAATGGAATACAATGCAGGCATCTCCATTTAATGCAAAATTGCACATGTATGAAAATGCATCAAGCAAACAAATGAAATGGATGTTAGTAGCAATATAAGCAGTTCTTAATTCACCATAATTAGCGTAGTATGCAAACAGAGTCAGACCGGGCTGACCCTCCACTCAATGCGGTATTGCTACAGCGGTTCAGTCACTATCCGTATAGTGTGTTTAGACAATGAACATTTATCTGAGATCAGAAGTCCGTATAACTGTGCTCTACACGCAGAATAGACCTGGCGTGTAGAGCACAGTTATGTGTAGCAGCACATAACGAGCAGCAACGGATAATTTTCGTATTAGAAGCTCAATACTTTTCAGCAGACGGACTTCTGATCTCAGATAAATGTTAATTGTCTAAACACACTATACGGATAGTGACTGAACCGCTGTAGCAATACCGCATCTAGTGGAGGACCAGCCTGGTCTGACTCTGTTTGCATACTACGCTAATTATGGTGAATTAAGAACTGCCTATATTGCTACTAACATCCATTTCATTTGTTTGCTTGATGCATTTTCATACACGTGCAATTTTGCATTAAATGGAGATGCCTGCATTGTATTCCATTTAGCATATTTGTGGATTGTCATTTCCGTTGCATATGAACCTATACATATTTGGGTTGCTGCATTATATTTGTATGCTTTGATAAGATATTTAGTTCGTTCTTAGTGCCTCTCAATACTTAGAACCCAGATACTCACCTGTCCGGTAATATCCCTTGAATATACTTGGGTACCGTGTTCAGCTTGGGTGTAGTATGTGGAGGGTACTATAGAATGACTCATATATTTTCTTGCTCATAGATGTGCACATCTTTCAGCGTAATACATTGTCATATGCCTATATATCACATATTGATTGTGATAGAATTACACCTTGGTGATTTCTTGTTTTAGAATGGAACAAATAATTTGTTTAATTTTTTCTTTTATTTGTGTTCAATAAAATGCATTTGATTCATGATTATACTGGTCAGAGATTTACTACTTATATTGCATGCAGAATTGTTCTTCTTTAATATTAAAAGAGTGCTTGATTCCCTATCTTTTTCATGGTGCATACATTTACATGTTCCATATCTTATCTTAAAGTTCTTGTGTACATATATATATATATATATATATATATAGAGAGAGAGAGAGAGAGAGAGAGAAGATATTGTGTATTTATTGAATTTATAATTATTCTAATACTAATATCCATGTTTAATTACTTTTTAGAGTACGTACAAGAGCATAATTTGGTTTGAACGTGATTATTACTTCATAGAAGATCAACAAGTCATCAATATACAGTAAGTGTATAATAGCTCTTACAATACAAAATAGATTCATTTTAGGATACACATACGTATCTAAAGATTATACATATGGATTTTTGTGATAGCAAGTGGGGCATTGAGGTCTCTGTAATTAGATTAAACACTAATGCGCGGAGGGGGAGGGAGAAAAAAGAAAAAAAACCTCTTCCCCATCCCTCTCCCCGCCCCCCTCCCCTCTCCCCTACGCCCACCAATTTCTCTATAGTTGGATATTGAGAATTTTTTCTATGTGATTAATAAAGGATTTATCTTGACTTAATATAAAGTCCCTCCAGATCTTTATATAGGAGTCGTCCTTTTCTCTCTCTAATCTATAGTCATGAGCTGCCACTAATGCGGTATTGATTAGAGCGTTTTTTGCTTCCTTAACCGACGGCACTTGAGCTTTAGTCCATTTAATAAACAAGAGTTTTCTAAGGTTTAATATGGCAGTTAAGATGAATTTCTCTATACTTGCTCAGGACTGAGATACATAAAGTCCGGGGTATGGATGGATGGTATGGAGGGGCCCCTAAAAAATTGACGAAGCAGTGGGATTACTTACCAATTCCTGCCACGAATAGATTACAGCAGGGTATAGAAGTACAGGGAGCCAGTAATATTATAGAATTAATTGAGAACGTTACTCTAATGTCTACCATTTGAGAATGAGAATCGGCTACATTTTGCCAAAATTGATTCACTTTAGGGCACTCCCATAAAAGATGGCCCAAGCTTGGGTCATTTTGGAGACACCTAGGACATTGGTTCTTAACTTTCCATTTAGCTACCCGACCAGGAGTAAAATAATCTCTATTGAAAATCCTAAACTGAGTTTCTCTTAAGTGTGCCGAGTGGGATATAGTCAGAGTTGTTTTTATACTTCTGACAAATTGCTTTAAGAGGTCGGGGGGATCTTTTCCCAGTACAGAACTAATTGTGGTGTATTTTTCCCTTCCTCCGCTGTTCTTATTATTTTGTAGATAGAGGATAGTGAGTATTTTTCAGGATTAATTTGATCCATTAGTGGATGTTCTCAACAAATCTGAGGGAATAGATATAATAATTTATAAACATAATTTTTTACTTGCAAAAAGTAAAACTTATGTTTAATCTGAACTGCGGGAAATTTATTTTGAAATTCCAAGAAGTTATACAGTCTCTTAGCCTTTTAGTCAAAAAACTCTACAAATCGAAAGATCTTTAAAGGGAGACCAAGATCTAAAAATATTGGCTGAATTGCATAATGGAAAAAAGTTACCTTGAATAGGTAGCCATATAGAAATATTAGCTGAGACAGTTTGGGGAGGGGGGAGTGTCAGCAGTGCCACGTCACCACGCAGCGTGAGAAGCGCGAATTCAGAGCGTGGGGAGATAGCTACAGCGGTACAGAGGTGGCCGCATCTGCCACGGCTGAGTTCCGAGGAGCCCGTTCCAGCTTTCAGAGCCAAAGGGGAGCCCCTGCATTGCAGGGAGATAGGTGCAACTTGATCGGCACCACCTGACCGGAGGAAGCAGGAGGGGCCTGCGCTAAAGCACGAGATACCGTGCGTGCTGCAGGAGCAGCAACACAAGGAGGGTCTAGGAGCTACCTCATGGTAAGGAAGCTACCGACCATTGCTGGGACAGTGGGGTATTTGGAGGTTGGAGGTGGATGCCCTGTGTCGCAGCTCTGCCTCAGTGGAGGTCTTCACCCCCTATAAAGAGGAAAAAAATATATGAAGTAACAAGAGAAGTACACACACGAACTGGGGTGTTTCTTTATAGCTGCTGTTTATCTTCCTGGCCTATCCTGGCTTATTGGTATACTTATTGGTATACTTGCTCAGGACTGAGATACATAAAGTCCGGGGTATGGATGGATGGTATGGAGGGGCCCCTAAAAAATTGACGAAGCAGTGGGATTACTTACCAATTCCTGCCACGAATAGATTACAGCAGGGTATAGACAAGGATAACTCCTATGCGGGCAAATAGCTGGGAAGGTTCCCTATACCTCATGTGTAAGCTGTATTTTAATAGTAAAACAAGGCTCAGGTTTTGAAGAGAGCTGAAAGTTGCCATACATGGATACATTTCTTACTCAAGCTAAAATGTCACCCAAATTGAAGCAACTGGAGAGGAAAGGTAATAAAGCTGCCGCTCCTGCTATCTCCCCAAACAGATCTATGGTGGAAGAGAGGAACTCTGAGGCTACAAATGCTATAAATGCTGGCGAAATTGCAACTCTGGTGGCGGACTTAATCAATCCTAAAATAGAGGAATTCTATAAAAGGGTGGACACAATTCTGGAAGAAATAAAATCTCAAGCAGAAAGGATTAGAGAAGCTAAACAGAGAATCTCTAATTGTGAGGATAATCAAAATACTATACAGTTACAAATAGAAGCACTCCAAAAACAGAATGCAATGTTATCCAGTAAAATTGACGATATGGAAAACAGGTCAAGGCGGAGTAATCTGCGGCTCATTGGAGTACCAGAAGCCTTGAAATTTCAAGATCTTAAGAAATTTGTGGAGCACTCACTTCCTGAACTACTAGGCCTAATCCCTGAAAGCAATATTTTTATAATCGAAAGAGTGCATAGGTTGGGAAGAGAGCGAGAGGATATTACACTGAAGGAGAGGAAACCAAGACCAGTGATCGCAAAGTTCTTGAACTTTCAAGGGAAAAATGAGATTTTAAGGGCCTATAGGAAACAGAGGTTCCTACAATATCAAGGAGCAAAGATCCTACTTTTCCAGGACTTTTCTATGGAGACATCGCTTAAGAGAAAGCAGTTTTCAGTGGTGTGCACCCGCCTGGTGTCTGAAAATAGTTTTTTTTTCTCTTCTATACCCAGCTAAATTGAAGATTAAATCTGGGTCAGACTTTTTCTTTTTTGACTCACCTGATGCTGCTCAAAATTTTTTAGAAAATGAACAAAAAAGTTAATATGTTTAATGAGAGTCCCCTGTCCCTTGCTTATCCAACCTTCCCTTTGGGTTCAATTTCTCTTGAAAGTAAAGTACATATGTTCATGTTTGATAGCAGAAAGATCCATAGGTATTAATGTGTATTTCTCTAGGAGAAAAAGGAAGAATTTATATATATGTTCATAGTTTTTTTTTTTGTTTTCTCTTCACGTTTATGTGTGCATAGGCATTAAATTTATTACCACGTAGGATAGGGAAGGTGATGCATTATAATGTGAAAAAGTGGTAATAGTTGCAAACAATAATATTGGATATATGCACTTTATGTTTTTTTATATTTGGTGTAGGATATTATTATGGGTGTTTTTGGTTAAACACTGGGTTTATAAAAGTAAACTGTATTGTTTGAATTATGTACAATTACTGAGGAGACAGACACTGTTTATAAGTTTATTTTTTGATAAATTGCATTGTTTGAATTATGCACAATTACTGAGGAGACAGACACTATTTATAAGTTTATATTCTGGTCAACACTGGTTAAATATCACCCGAGGTTTTTTTTTCTCCCTCTCTCTCCCGCATTCCACTCCCCCTCCTCGGATATTTTGCTCTTACTTAGGTAAATCATGGTAAAAGTACTAACCTGGAACGTAGCGGGGATTCATTCTCCAGTTAAAAGAAAAGCAGTTTTACAATATCTAGGTAGAAGTAACTTTGATATAGCCTGCCTTCAGGAGACTCATTTGTCAGATATAGAGCATAAAAAAATCAGAGCAAAGTGGTTGGGAGTGTCTTTTTTTCATCTTATGCCAAATCATCTAGAGGGGTAATGATCTTGTTTCATACGAAACTCGACTATAAAATTCATAGGCCTAGATTTGGAGTTCGGCGGTAGCCGTCAAAACCAGCGTTAGAGGCTCCTAACGCTGGTTTTGGCCGCCCGCTGGTATTTGGAGTCAGTGATTAAAGGGTCTAACGCTCACTTTTCAGCCGCGACTTTTCCATACCGCAGATCCCCCTACGCCATTTGCGTAGCCTATCTTTTCAATGGGATCTTCCTAACGCCGGTATTTAGAGTCGTTTCTGCAGTGAGCGTTAGAGCTCTAACGACAAGATTCCAGCCGCCTGAAAATAGCAGGAGTTAAGAGCTTTCTGGCTAACGCCGGTTTATAAAGCTCTTAACTACTGTACCCTAAAGTACACTAACACCCATAAACTACCTATGTACCCCTAAACCGAGGTCCCCCCACATCGCCGCCACTCGATTAAATTTTTAACCCCTAATCTGCCGACCGCCACCTACGTTATACTTATGTACCCCTAATCTGCTGCCCCTAACACCGCCGACCCCTGTATTATATCTATTAACCCCTAACTTGCCCCCCACAACGTCGCCGCAAGCTACTTAAAATAATTAACGCCTAATCTTCCGACCGCAAATCGCCGCCACCTACGTTATCCCTATGTACCCCTAATCTGCTACCCCTAACATCGCCGACCCCTATGTTATATTTATTAACCCCTAATCTGCCCCCCTCAACGTCGCCGACACCTACCTACACTTATTAACCCCTAATCTGCCGAGCGGACCTGAGCGCTACTATAATAAAGTTATTAACCCCTAATCCGCCTCACTAACCCTATCATAAATAGTATTAACCCCTAATCTGCCCTCCCTAACATCGCCGACACCTACCTTCAATTATTAACCCCTAATCTGCCGACCGGAGCTCACCGCTATTCTAATAAATGTATTAACCCCTAAAGCTAAGTCTAACCCTAACACTAACACCCCCCTAAGTTAAATATAATTTTTATCTAACGAAATAAATTAACTCTTATTAAATAAATGATTCCTATTTAAAGCTAAATACTTACCTGTAAAATAAATCCTAATATAGCTACAATATAAATTACATTTATATTATAGCTATTTTAGGATTAATATTTATTTTACAGGCAACTTTGTAATTATTTTAACCAGGTACAATAGCTATTAAATAGTTAAGAACTATTTAATAGTTACCTAGTTAAAATAATAACAAATTTACCTGTAAAATAAATCCTAACCTAAGATATAATTAAACCTAACACTACCCTATCAATAAAATAATTAAATAAACTACCTACAATTACCTACAATTAACCTAACACTACACTATCAATAAATTAATTAAACACAATTGCTACAAATAAATACAATTAAATAAACTAGCTAAAGTACAAAAAATAAAAAAGAACTAAGTTACAGAAAATAATAAAATATTTACAAACATAAGAAAAATATTACAACAATTTTAAACTAATTACACCTACTCTAAGCCCCCTAATAAAATAACAAAGCCCCCCAAAATAAAAAATTCCCTACCCTATTCTAAAATACAAATATTACAAGCTCTTTTACCTTACCAGCCCTGAACAGGGCCCTTTGCGGGGCATGCCCCAAGAATTTCAGCTCTTTTGCCTGTAAAAAAAAACATACAATACCCCCCCCCCAACATTACAACCCACCACCCACATACCCCTAATCTAACCCAAACCCCCCTTAAATAAACCTAACACTAATCCCCTGAAGATCTTCCTACCTTGTCTTCACCATACCAGGTTCACCGATCCGTCCTGGCTCCAAGATCTTCATCCAACCCAAGCGGGGGTTGGCGATCCATAATCCGGTGCTCCAAAGTCTTCCTCCTATCCGGCAAGAAGAGGACATCCGGACCGGCAAACATCTTCTCCAAGCGGCATCTTCTATCTTCTTCCATCCGATGACGACCGGCTCCATCTTGAAGACCTCCAGCGCGGATCCATCCTCTTCTTCCGACGACTAGACGACGAATGACGGTTCCTTTAAGGGACGTCATCCAAGATGGCGTCCCTCGAATTCCGATTGGCTGATAGGATTCTATCAGCCAATCGGAATTAAGGTAGGAATTTTCTGATTGGCTGATGGAATCAGCCAATCAGAATATAGTTCAATCCGATTGGCTGATCCAATCAGCCAATCAGATTGAGCTCGCATTCTATTGGCTGATCGGAACAGCCAATAGAATGCGAGCTCAATCTGATTGGCTGATTGGATCAGCCAATCGGATTGAACTATATTCTGATTGGCTGATTCCATCAGCCAATCAGAAAATTCCTACCTTAATTCCGATTGGCTGATAGAATCCTATCAGCCAATCGGAATTCGAGGGACGCCATCTTGGATGACGTCCCTTAAAGGAACCGTCATTCGTCGTCTAGTCGTCGGAAGAAGAGGATGGATCCGCGCTGGAGGTCTTCAAGATGGAGCCGGTCGTCATCGGATGGAAGAAGATAGAAGATGCCGCTTGGAGAAGATGTTTGCCGGTCCGGATGTCCTCTTCTTGCCGGATAGGAGGAAGACTTTGGAGCACCGGATTATGGATCGCCAACCCCCGCTTGGGTTGGATGAAGATCTTGGAGCCAGGACGGATCGGTGAACCTGGTATGGTGAAGACAAGGTAGGAAGATCTTCAGGGGATTAGTGTTAGGTTTATTTAAGGGGGGTTTGGGTTAGATTAGGGGTATGTGGGTGGTGGGTTGTAATGTTGGGGGGGGGGTATTGTATGTTTTTTTTTACAGGCAAAAGAGCTGAAATTCTTGGGGCATGCCCCGCAAAGGGCCCTGTTCAGGGCTGGTAAGGTAAAAGAGCTTGTAATATTTGTATTTTAGAATAGGGTAGGGAATTTTTTATTTTGGGGGGCTTTGTTATTTTATTAGGGGGCTTAGAGTAGGTGTAATTAGTTTAAAATTGTTGTAATATTTTTCTTATGTTTGTAAATATTTTATTATTTTCTGTAACTTAGTTCTTTTTTATTTTTTGTACTTTAGCTAGTTTATTTAATTGTATTTATTTGTAGCAATTGTGTTTAATTAATTTATTGATAGTGTAGTGTTAGGTTAATTGTAGGTAATTGTAGGTAGTTTATTTAATTATTTTATTGATAGGGTAGTGTTAGGTTTAATTATATCTTAGGTTAGGATTTATTTTACAGGTAAATTTGTTATTATTTTAACTAGGTAACTATTAAATAGTTCTTAACTATTTAATAGCTATTGTACCTGGTTAAAATAATTACAAAGTTGCCTGTAAAATAAATATTAATCCTAAAATAGCTATAATATAATTATAATTTATATTGTAGCTATATTAGGATTTATTTTACAGGTAAGTATTTAGCTTTAAATAGGAATCATTTATTTAATAAGAGTTAATTTATTTCGTTAGATAAAAATTATATTTAACTTAGGGGGGTGTTAGTGTTAGGGTTAGACTTAGCTTTAGGGGTTAATACATTTATTAGAATAGCGGTGAGCTCCGGTCGGCAGATTAGGGGTTAATAATTGATGGTAGGTGTCGGCGATGTTAGGGAGGGCAGATTAGGGGTTAATACTATTTATGATAGGGTTAGTGAGGCGGATTAGGGGTTAATAACTTTATTATAGTAGCGCTCAGGTCCGCTCGGCAGATTAGGGGTTAATAAGTGTAGGCAGGTGTCGGCGACGTTGTGGGGGGCAGATTAGGGGTTAATAAATATAACATAGGGGTCGGCGATGTTAGGGCAGCAGATTAGGGGTACATAGGGATAACGTAGGTGGCGGCGGTTTACGGAGCGGCAGATTAGGGGTTAAAAGTGTAATGCAGGGGTCAGCGATAGCGGGGGCGGCAGATTAGGGGTTAATAAGTGTAAGGTTAGGGGTGTTTAGACTCGGGGTACATGTTAGAGTGTTAGGTGCAGACGTAGGAAGTGTTTCCCCATAGGAAACAATGGGGCTGCGTTAGGAGCTGAACGCTGCTTTTTTGCAGGTGTTAGGTTTTTTTTCAGCTCAAACAGCCCCATTGTTTCCTATGGGAGAATCGTGCACGAGCACGTTTTTGATGCCGGCCGCGTCCGTAAGCAACTCTGGTATCGAGAGTTGCATTTGCGGTAAATATGCTCTACGCTCCTTTTTTGGAGCCTAACGCAGCATTTGTTTGAACTCTCGATACCAGAGTTAAATTTATGGTGCGGCCAGAAAAAAACCCGCGGAGCGTTAACAGCCCTTTTACCGCCGAACTCCAAATCTGGGCCTTAGGGTTTTAAAAGATAAGGAAGGAAGGTATCTAATTATTAGGCTTATGATACAGAATGATGAATATTTATTGGTTAATATTTATGACCCAAATAATTTAGACGAAAGGTTTTGGAATTCGCTAGTTAAAGCTGTGTGTAAATTTTCTAAGGGCAAGATGCTATTATTAGGAGACTTTAATTTAACACCCAACTCTTATCTGTATAGAAGGAAAATGGGCTCTGACAGTATTAAGGGCAAATACAAAACTTCTCAGATTAAATTTGAGAAAAAGATTTTTAAATTATTATATGAGGCTCTGAATGTGGTGGATATATGGAGACTCTTAAACACCAGTAATTTAGAGTATACCTGCTGCTCAAAATCACATAATACCCTTTCGAGACTGGACATGTCCCTCATCTCTGAATCCTTAGTTACCAAACTTGAGAAATGTGATATATATGATTTTGTGTTATCAGATCATACCCCGGTGATTTTATCACTTAAAACAAAGATGAACTTTACCTATAACTCCTTCTTCTTCCCTAAGTATCTAAGAGACTCGGTTAAATTTAAAAAATTTCTTATTACTACATGGGAAGAATTTAAGATATTCAATAGCCATTGTAGAGAGAATATCCAACTATTTTGGGAGACCGCTAAAGTATACATAAAAGCGGAAATTAATACTTATGTAGCGAGGTTAAAGAAGGAGAAGGTAAGGAAAGAGAAGGAGTTGTCTGATAGGGTAAGAGAGGCATATACTTTGTATTTAAAAACTCCTAACAAAGCTAACACAGATACTTATTTCTCTATTAAGAAAGAAAGAGAGACCTTTCTTATGGGAGAGGCACAGGAGCTCCTCTATAAAAGTGCTGCCAGATTCTCAAAATACGGTAATAAAGCTGGCAAATTGATGGCCGCAACTTTTAAGAGACAAACCAGGAGGAAACCAGTTGCAGCCTTGAAAGTAAAGGATATAACTTATACAGGGCAAGAGAAAATTGCACAACTATTTCAGAGCTTCTATAAAGAACTCTATACATCACAGGGCCCTGTCTTAGAAAAAATTATAGAATTTCTGGATAATACTGATATTCCCCAAATCTCAGAAATAGAGTGTGAACGTCTAAACCAACCAATAACTGAAAATGAGATTCAGAAAACAATTAGCTGGATGGCCAGGGGGAAGACCCCAGGGCCAGACAATCTACCCCTTGAGTTTTATCAGATGCTACGGGTTGAAATTGGTCCGGTTTTGACAGATCTTTATAACGCTTATTTTGGATAAAATCTTAAAACATCAGAAAATTTTAAAAGAGCGAATATTATTTTAATCCCTAAAAACAACAAGGATCCTTCAGATATTGCCTCGCATAGACCCATCTCCCTGCTTGGTCTGGATTATAAAATTTTAATGAAAATTCTGGCTGATAGACTGAAGTTAATACTTCCTAAGGTAATTCATCAGGACCAGGCGGGATTTATTATGGGCAGGGCTTCGGAATTTAATATAAGGAAAATTCTTCATGTAATTTGTCATTATGAGAGGGGCTGCTCGGCTCTGCCTGAGGCCTTCCTGCTATCTTTGGATGCAGAGAAGGCCTTTGACAGAGTGGAGTGGCCCTTCCTTCTACAGGTTCTGGGCAAGTTTTGGATCGTGGGGCAGTTTAGAGATTTTGTGACCAATATCTATTCAGATATCAAAGCTTCCATTTTGATTAACAATGGGATCTCAGATGCTTTTTCTTTGACAAGAGGTACCAGACAGGGGTTCCCCATGTGTCAGGTATTACGCTTCTCCTTACACACTGGTGCATTGCTACTGTACCTTTAAGTCCTGCAGTATCTAATTTCTCTCCCTATTTAAGGCTCCTCCTTACTTCCTTTCATTGCTTAGTATTGTAGATTTCTCCCTGTTATCTACTTTGAGCCATGTATTTGTGAACGCTGTTCACTTCTACCTTGTTCCCTGCTAACAAGTGGATTACCTAAGTATATTTCTGTCTGCTGACAGTTTGCTCTCTAAAGTTTTACTCCTATGCTTGCTGTTCTGATACACCTCCAAAGGACTCACCTTTTCTCTTATGCTCATACCAGTTCTCTCCCTGGATCCTCCACTCTCTCCTTCTGACAACCAACTCCCTTGCCGGACCGGAACACGGTGACGTCATCCGCCAGCTGCGAGTCTCTGCTACATGCTGCAGGCCTCATTCCCTGCTCGCTTTCAGCATAACCGTTGTTACATCTCCATACTCCCTCTGGTAAGCCTAATTCTACTCTGCCTAATCTCAGCCTCATATGCTATATTGACTACGCTCATACTGACCTCACTTAGAACACAGCCTCTCATATCAATGTTACACGCTGCCTTGTTGTCCTCGATGTGAATTGCCCATTTCAGCTTGTTATTATTATTCAAGGTTGCTGCATTGATATATATCGCTAAATATTTACTTTTATTCCTGCCACTGTTTTATAACATACAGGGAGTGCAGAATTATTAGGCAAATGAGTATTTTGACCACATCATCCTCTTTATGCATGTTGTCTTACTCCAAGCTGTATAGGCTCGAAAGCCTACTACCAATTAAGCATATTAGGTGATGTGCATCTCTGTAATGAGAAGGGGTGTGGTCTAATGACATCAACACCCTATATCAGGTGTGCATAATTATTAGGCAACTTCCTTTCCTTTGGCAAAATGGGTCAAAAGAAGGACTTGACAGGCTCAGAAAAATCAAAAATAGTGAGATATCTTGCAGAGGGATGCAGCACTCTTAAAATTGCAAAGCTTCTGAAGCGTGATCATCGAACAATCAAGCGTTTCATTCAAAATAGTCAACAGGGTCGCAAGAAGCGTGTGGAAAAACCAAGGCACAAAATAACTGCCCATGAACTGAGAAAAGTCAAGCGTGCAGCTGCCAAGATGCCACTTGCCACCAGTTTGGCCATATTTCAGAGCTGCAACATCACTGGAGTGCCCAAAAGCACAAGGTGTGCAATACTCAGAGACATGGCCAAGGTAAGAAAGGCTGAAAGACGACCACCACTGAACAAGACACACAAGCTGAAACGTTAAGACTGGGCCAAGAAATATCTCAAGACTGATTTTTCTAAGGTTTTATGGACTGATGAAATGAGAGTGAGTCTTGATGGGCCAGATGGATGGGCCCGTGGCTGGATTGGTAAAGGGCAGAGAGCTCCAGTCCGACTCAGACGCCAGCAAGGTGGAGTACTGGTTTGGGCTGGTATCATCAAAGATGAGCTTGTGGGGCCTTTTCGGGTTGAGGATGGAGTCAAGCTCAACTCCCAGTCCTACTGCCAGTTTCTGGAAGACACCTTCTTCAAGCAGTGGTACAGGAAGAAGTCTGCATCCTTCAAGAAAAACATGATTTTCATGCAGGACAATGCTCCATCACACGCGTCCAAGTACTCCACAGCGTGGCTGGCAAGAAAGGGTATAAAAGAAGAAAATCTAATGACATGGCCTCCTTGTTCACCTGATCTGAACCCCATTGAGAACCTGTGGTCCATCATCAAATGTGAGATTTACAAGGAGGGAAAACAGTACACCTCTCTGAACAGTGTCTGGGAGGCTGTGGTTGCTGCTGCACGCAATGTTGATGGTGAACAGATCAAAACACTGAAAGAATCCATGGATGGCAGGCTTTTGAGTGTCCTTGCATAGAAAGGTGGCTATATTGGTCACTGATTTGTTTTTGTTTTGTTTTTGAATGTCAGAAATGTATATTTGTGAATGTTGAGATGTTATATTGGTTTCACTGGTAAAAATAAATAATTGAAATGGGTATATATTTGTTTTTTGTTAAGTTGCCTAATAATTATGCACAGTAATAGTCACCTGCACACACAGATATCCCCCTAAAATAGCTATAACTAAAAACAAACTAAAAACTACTTCCAAAACTATTCAGCTTTGATATGAATAAGTTTTTTGGGTTCATTGAGAACATGGTTGTTGTTCAATAATAAAATTAATCCTCAAAAATACAACTTGCCTAATAATTCTGCACTCCCTGTATGGTGCTACCTGTACTTTAGCATTTGCTCAGGTCAGTTTGTATTTTCCCCTGCTGCTAATTTTTTTTCACAGTGTCAGCTCTGACACATGTGGCAGCCATAGGGTGCAATTGCAAACAATACCTGTATATTAACTATTGCATTCTGTGATTTTGAGTATAACATTGTAGCGCAGGTTCACTATATGCTACTCCTACTTTTCACTTATGCAAAACAACTTTTACTAACATATAGTATCCTAGCAGTTGTGGTCCATATTTCTAAATAAATATATGTCTCCTAGATTTTCGAATCCTGTCTTGCCTGACATAATACTAAGCCCTGATCATGGACCCAGATGGGATGAACACCCATATGCAGAATCTTACACAAAGGGTTGATTTGCTTACTGAAGCTCTAAATGCCCTCAAGGTTGAAAATGACACTATGAAGGCATACATCAGGGATGTTGTGGATAAAAGGGTCCCCATACTTGAGCCCCAAGTTAGTACTCCAGAGAAGTTTAGTGGAGATAGGTCTCAATATAGAGACTTTAAAAATGCCTGTTTGCTTATGTTTTCGCTGAAACCCCATACCTACCCAAATGATAGAGCAAGAGTTCTTACAGTTATTTCCTACTTAAGGGGTGAGCCGCGTACCTGGGCTAACTCCTATTTTGAGAATAAAGATGCTATACTAAATTCCTTGGAGAATTTCTTTAATGCCATGGGCCAGCTCTACGAGGACCCATATAAACAGCTCACCGCGGAAAACGCTATGAGAGGCTTGAAACAAAAGAAAAGAGTAGTCGAAAAAATGGGCTAAGGACTCACAGTGGAACAATCTCTCCCTGAGAAATCAGTTTAGGCTAGGTCTATCAGATGGCATTAAGGATGAACTCTCTAGATCAGAATTACCCCAAACTCTTAGAGTTAATGTCACTTAGCATCACCATTGACAGGCGTCTTAGAGAAAGGCAGCAGGAGAGGTCCTATCATGATAATTTCCCTAAAAAACAACATGTACCTTCCGCAAGCAAAAGTACACCCGAACCTATGGATATAGGTTTTATAAAGGGTCCCCTATCCCCTGAGGAGAAGATCAGGAGAAGGTCCAACAACTTATGTTTATACTGTGCTTCTGAGAATCACACTGTCAGAGACTGCCCTTCCCTTCAGAAACAAATTAAGGGTAAGACTCTCATTCAACCTTTTTGTTGTACCACTCAGCATCTACCTATTCCCTACTTACACTTATCTCTTCTTTTGCAGTGGGACTCTCAGCGGGTCAACGCTTCCGCGATAATTGATTGCAGAGCAACAGCTTCATACATTGATAGTGTATTCACACATACAAATAAAATACCATTAGTGAAAAAAAAGTCTCCAGTTTTATTGAGAGGAATAGATTGTAAACCTATCTCAACAGGTCCTGTGGAATACCAGACAATTCCTCTACTTGTCTTTTCTACCGACCACCATAGGGAATACATCACATTCGACATTATTCCTTCTCCCATCTCACCTATTGTACTAGGTATAAACTGGCTCCGCTCTCATAATCCCCAAGTAGATTGGTCAACTTTAACACTCACATTTAATTCAAAATTTTGTCTATCTACTTGTTTTCCAGCTACTGCTTTACAGACTTCAGAGGTCCCTCAGGTTGTACAACTTCCTGAGGTATATCAGGACTTTGCTGATGTCTTCAGTAAAGCAGAATCTGAAAACCTGCCACCCCATAGAAAGTACGATTGCCCTATTGAGATCATACCAGGTTCTGAAATTCCAAGTGGGCATATTTATCCCCTTTCCAACCCAGAACTCGCACATCTAAAGTCTTACTTAGACGAAAACCTTAAGAAAGGATTCATTCGCCCTTCCACCTCTCCAGCTAGCGCTGGAATTTTTTTTGTTAAGAATAAGGATGGTACACTTAGGCCTATTGTCGACTACCGACAATTAAACAAGATTACAGTAAAAAAACGTTACCCCTTGCCGCTTATTCCAGAATTAATAGAAAGGTTAGAGGGCGCGAAATTCTTTACCAAGTTGGATTTAAGGGGTGCCTATAACCTCATCCGTATTAGATCTGGGGATGAGTGGTTGACGGCGTTTCGAACACGCTATGGTTTGTTCGAGTATGTCGTCATGCCTTTTGGGCTCTGTAATGCGCCCGCAACTTTTCAGCACCTAATCAACGACCTTTTTAGAGATATACTAGACGTTTTCATTGTCATCTATCTTGATGATATTTTAATTTATTCCAAATCTTATCAAGAACACATCTCACACGTTAGGCAAGTGCTTTCTAGGCTCAGAGGAAATCACCTATATGCTAAGGCAGAAAAAATGTCTCTTTAACTCACAGTTCATTTCTTTTCTGGGTTATGAGATTTCTCCCTCTGGTATTTGTATGGAGAACAAAAAGGTTGAAGCAGTATTAAATTGGCCCGTTCCTAAAACTAAACACCGGGTCCAATCCATTATGGGTTTTGCGAATTTTTACCGCAAATTTATAAAAAACTTCTCTAAAATAGCTCTTCCTCTCACTTCCCTCACGAAAGCTAATACAACATTTAGGTGGACTGATCAAGCACAATCTGCTTTTCAACTTTTCAAACAAAAGTTCACTTCTGCACCTATACTTCGTTTCCCCTACCCTCATTTACAGTTCGTACTGGAGGTAGATGCATCTAACCTCGCTATAGGTGCAGTTCTCTCACAGAGAGAAAACTTGGCAAAACCTCTGCATCCTGTGGCCTTTTATTCAAGGACTTTAAACTCTGCTGAACAAAATTACCCCATAGGCGATAAAGAACTCCTAGCCATAAAACTTTCCCTAGAACATTGGCGGCACCTTCTTGAAGGAACTTCTATTCCAACACTGATTTACACGGATCATAGAAACCTGCAGTATTGTCAGCTAGACAGGTTCGGTGGAACCTTTTCTTCACCCGTTTCAACTTTCTCATCACTTATCGTCCAGCAGGAAAAAACCAAAAGGCGGATGCCCTCTCAAGAATAAGTAGTCAGAATTTACCTCCATCAACAGATCAGTCTGTTATACCAGAACACAACTTCATATCTTTTACACTTGATATGGCATCCATTCTTGAAAAAGAACAAACTAAAGATCTGACAAAACCATTACACCTGCTTCAAATCAACACTCAAGGTCTCTACTGTCACAACACAAAATTGTATGTGCCACCCTCTCTTAGACCCGCTCTTCTTCGATCTGTACATGATTCTCTCCTAGCTGGTCATCCAGGCCTTCACAAGACTCAAGAATTAGTCAAAAGGAACCACTGGTGGCCTACTATTTCATCTGATGTTAAGGACCATGTCTTTTCTTGTCCGGACTGTGCCATTTCCAAGAAGGATAAACACCCACCGTATGGACTTCTCTTATCCTTGCCAACTCCAAAAAGGCCATGGTCTGAGATCGCATTGGATTTTATCTTGGACTTGCCACTTTCTTCCAGGAATAATACCATCTTAGTTGTGGTGGATCTCTTCACGAAGATGTGCCATTTCATCGTCTTCTCCAAACTCCCTACTGCTTTGGAGACCGTACACTTACTCATCAAACATGTGATCAAACATCACGGACTACCCACTTCCATACTGAGTGATCGAGGGACCCAATTCTCTAGCAAACTTTGGTACCAATTTTGTAAAACTTTCTCTGTTGAAAGAAAATTGACTACTGCTTACCACCCACAATGTAACGGTCAGACAGAAAGATGTAATCAGTGGCTGGAACAATTCTTAAGACTGTTCTGCTCCAACAAAAAACACTCTTGGCTTGACTTTCTTCCCTATGCAGAATTCTGCTATAACAACACCATCCATTCCACTAATGGGGTGACTCCCTTCTTTGCTAACTACGGTTTCCACCCCAGTTTCCAGATTTTTCCTTCCTCTAACAGTTTCTCACCCAGTATCTCTAAGTTGTCCGACAGCATTTCGTCTAATTTCAAATCTATCGAATCTGCTATAATCAACGCAAAAGAACTACAAAAAAAGTATTATGACAGGCGCAGAACACCCCCTCCGCTCTATGCTGAAGGTGACCTCGTCTGGCTCTCCACAAAAAACTTACGTTTAAATACTCCTTCCAAGAAGCTTTCTTCTCTTTTTGTGGGACCATACCCGATAGTACGTATCATCAACGCTAACGCTATTCGTCTCAAATTGCCAGACACTCTGAGGATTCATCCAACATTCCATGTCTCCCTCCTCAAACACTATAAGCACGTTAGAGACTCCAGTGCTCTTGGTACTCAACCTCCAGTCTCCATTGACCCCAACTTAGAGTATGAGGTACGCTCTGTTCTCGACTCCCGTTTACGCAGGGGGCAGTTGGAATACCTCATACACTGGAAGCGTTACTCTCACGATGAAGATTCTTGGGAGCCGGCTAGCAATATCTCAGCCCCTCGGTTGATTTCTCTGTTTCATCGGCAACATCCAGACCGTCCTAAGCCTTGAGCCCCGGAGTGGCTCCTTGAAGGGGGGATTCTGTCAGGTATTACGCTTCTCCTTACACACTGGTGCATTGCTACTGTACCTTTAAGTCCTGCAGTATCTAATTTCTCTCCCTATTTAAGGCTCCTCCTTACTTCCTTTCATTGCTTAGTATTGTAGATTTCTCCCTGTTATCTACTTTGAGCCATGTATTTGTGAACGCTGTTCACTTCTACCTTGTTCCCTGCTAACAAGTGGATTACCTAAGTATATTTCTGTCTGCTGACAGTTTGCTCTCTAAAGTTTTACTCCTATGCTTGCTGTTCTGATACACCTCCAAAGGACTCACCTTTTCTCTTATGCTCATACCAGTTCTCTCCCTGGATCCTCCGCTCTCTCCTTCTGACAACCAACTCCCTTGCCGGACCGGAACGCGGTGACGTCTTCCGCCAGCTGCGAGTCTCTGCTACATGCTGCAGGCCTCATTCCCTGCTCGCTTTCAGCATAACCGTTGTTACATCTCCATACTCCCTCCGGTAAGGCTAATTCTACTCTGCCTAATCTCAGCCTCATATGCTATATTGACTACGCTCATACTGACCTCACTTAGAACACAGCCTCTCATATCAATGTTACACGCTGCCTTGTTGTCCTCGATGTGAATTGCCCATTTCAGCTTGTCATTATTATTCAAGGTTGCTGCATTGATATATATCGCTAAATATTTACTTTTATTCCTGCCACTGTTTTATAACATATTGTGTTACCTGTACTTTAGCATTTGCTCAGGTCAGTTTGTATTTTCCCCTGCTGCTAATTTCTTTTCACAGTGTCAGCTCTGACACATGTGGCAGCCATAGGGTGCAATTGCAAACAATACCTGTATATTAACTATTGCATTCTGTGATTTTGAGTATAACATTGTAGCGCAGGTTCACTATATGCTACTCCTACTTTTCACTTATGCAAAACAACTTTTACTAACATATAGTATCCTAGCAGTTGTGGTCCATATTTCTAAATAAATATGTCTCCTAGATTTTCGAATCCTGTCTTGCCTGACACCATGTCTCCTCTATTGTTTGACCTGATAATTGAGCCTTTAGCTATTAGATTAAGGAATCTGCTGACTGGAATCAGCATAGGCAAAGAGATATTCAAAACTGCTTTATTCACGGATGATCTTTTGTTGTATGTTGTTAACCCAAAAAAGCAGATTGATGAGATTGTGAATCTCCTGGATCAGTATAGTAAAGTGTCGGGCTATAAGATTAATCTTTCAAAATTTAAAATTCTATGGTTAAAACATAATGCAGAGGAATCTCAACCCTACCAATTTATAGAAACTAAAACTCTGAGTTATTTGGGGCTGAAGATCTCCGCCAATTCGGCAGACTGGTACAGAGATAATATTCATATGGTCCTGAGAGATACTGAGGAGAAGATGAAAACTTGGGTGTCACTTCCAGTTTCTTTAACTGGTAAAGTGGCCTTGTTTAAGATGTTTATTATTCCCAAAATTCTTTATACGTTGAGGATGCTCCCATTTTTGATTAAGAAGATTGATCTCTGGCGTTTTAATCAAGCATTAAGATATTATCTTTGGAGTGGAAGGAAAGCAAGAATTAAGCTGGCTAAGTTATACCAACCTTATTGTAAAGGAGGCTTAGCTTTATCGAATTTAGAATGGTATAACCACGGTTCTATTCTGCGCTTTCCGGTAGATTGGATAATACTCAGATGAGTCTCTGGAAAGACAGGTTTGCTCCTCCTTTTCTCTGAATTTTGTTCTATTTGCTTCTAATAGGTAATTGAGTAGGACTATTTCTGATCACCCTTTATTTAGGGCTATATTATGGACTTGGAGGAATTTATCTAAATGTTTGGGATTAGCGCAAAATATTTCCAAATGGCTACCGATAAAAGGAAACGTACGATTCCCGCTGGGTAATATGACAGATATTTATGAGAAATCGGCACCATTGATTGTCAGAGATTTTTATGATTACAAACATGATAAATTACATACATTTGAAAATCTTCAAAAAAAAATTCCAGCAATACAGAGAAATCACATCTTTTACTTCTTACAAGTAAGAAGCTATATTCTCAGTTTAGTTAAGACCTTCCTTCAAATATGGGAGGACCATCCTCTTATTGACACTAAACTATCAGGGAATAGGTTACTGTCAGTTATCTATAGATTCCTTCTGTCCATAGAAGAAAAGGGCTCAATACAGGAATTAGTCAAACAGTGGAATAAAATAACAGATTTAGAAGAACTAGATAGAGCACTTATGAATAGTCTTAAAACTACTCAAAGACTCTTCTCGGCTTCATATTATAGAGAAACACAATTTAGAGTAGTACAGAGGGATTACCTAACCCCACGTAGGGTGGCTAAATGGAATAAAAAAGTGACTGTTTGCCCTAAATGTTCTTTTCAAGATCCCAATTTGGGTAATTTGTTAAGGGATTGTCCCAAGCTCAAGCAGTTTTGGGCAAAGTTAGAGTATTATCTCTCAACGATAGGGAAAGGGAGGGTTTACTTGGATAGGGATTCTATTTTTTTTTGGTAGGCCACAATTCTTGGGGAAAAATATCAAATTTTATACTTACGACAATAATAATTGTTAGGACACTTATTTTTAAACACTGGATCACCTCTAAAATTCCGTCCATGACTGAAGTGAAAAAACTTTTGCTAGATTCAATGATAAAGGCAGCCTTTGAGTCTAAGTTAAGTGGGGAAAGAGGAAATTGCTTCCTCAGGACTTGGAGGGAGTTTGCTTGCTGTCAAAGTGAGGGTGTTGTACTCTATATAGAACAAATTATTAATCTAAAGTTAACTTGAGGAGATAGGGAAGGAGGGATAAATTAGGTAGAGTATCATGGGGGGGGAGAGAGCGGAATGCGGGAGAGTTTTTGTGCTTGTGTTGTTTTTTTTTTTTCCTCTTAGGAATCACATTGATAGCTAGCCTGCAAGGAAGCAGGAAGGGCGGGATAGGGGGACAGGGAGATGAAATAGACTAGCTTTGTATTTTTTTCTTCTTTTCTTGATCTGGAATTGTTGCTATTTTGGGAAAATTTGTTTCATAGGTTTGTTATTGTTTTTTTGTGTTTGTTTTGCTTTTTGGATATTAATAAAGATTAATAATAATAATAAAGATTGTAAAAAAAAAAGAAAAAAAAAAAGAAATATTAGCTGAGTGGCCAAGAAGCCTCATAGTCTTTCTCCATGCACTTAAGATGTCTTTAAATAGGGGATGGGTAACAATTGTCCTCCCCAAAATTTTATTTGATGCATTTATTATGAACCCCATGGAGTGCAGGGAGAAAACCTCTTCCTCTAGATGTCTATCAGAAAGTTTAAATGTTTGAAGTAACCATTCTATTGGGAGACATAGTATAGTTGCCAGATTATACCATTCCACATTTGGCAAGGCTAAGCCTCCTCCCGTATAGGGTTGGTATAGCGACTCTAGTTTTATTCTGGGTTTCCTCCCACTCCACAGGAAGTACCTTAGTGCTCGGTTGAAATGCCAGAGATCTCGTTTCTTAATAAGAAAGGGGAGCATTCTGCATGGGTATAGGATCTTAGGAACTATAAACATTTTATAAAGATTTACTTTGCCCGATATCGAAACCAGAAGGGATGCCTAACTTTCCATTTTTACCATAGTTTCTTGGAGAGCTGTAAGGATATTATCACGGTACCAATCTGCAGGATTAGTGGAGAGTTTCAGACCCAAATATTCCTAGACACCAGATTCGATAAACTGATAGGTTTGACCGTTGTTCCGTCTATTTAACCAAATTACTTTTGAATTTGCAAAGTTTGTTTATATCCGGACACAGTGCCGTAGGTATCTAAAAGCTCTAACACAGGGTTAATAGTATCCTTAGGATTGGTAACAAAAAGAAGTAAATCATCAGCAAATAAGGATATTTTTAACTCTGCCTTACCTATGTTAATTCCTGTTAGAAGTTCTCTCAGTTTAACCGCCAAAGGCTCCAAAACTAAATAAAAAATTAAAGGGGAAAGAGGACAACCTTGACGTGTGCCTCTTGAAAGCTTAAAGGGTTGATTAATATCGTTATTGATCAAAATAGATGCCTTAGCATCTGAATATATATTGCAAATAAAATTAACAAAATTGTCTCCAAACCCGTACCTCCTTAGGGCCTTGAACATGAATGGCCATTCCACTCTGTCGAAGGCCTTCTCTGCATCCAGAGATAGCAGGAAGGCCTCCGACAGAGCAGAACCACCTCCACTATACAGAAAGATTGCATGGAGAATTCTTCTTATATTTTTTTCAGAGGATCTTCCACTCACAAAGCCTACTTGGTCTTCGTGCACGATTTTAGGTACAATTGGCTTCAATCTCTCTGCCATGATCTTCATCATGATCTTGTAATCAAGATTAAGCAAGGAGATCGGCCTGTAGGCTGTTAGTTCTAAAGGATCTTTATTAGGTTTGGGAATTAGGACAATATTGGCCCTTTTAAAATCCTCTGAAACCTTGATATTATCCTCAAAATAACCTTTATATAAATCTCTTAGGACCGGGGTAATCTTATCCAACAGTATTAAGTAGAACTCCAAGGGCAGATTATCTGGCCCTGGGGCTTTTCCTTTAGATAGGGATTTAATGACCTTTAGTATTTCCTGCTCAGAAATAGAACTATTCAGGGCCTCCAAATCTAGGCCTGAAACCGACGTTATATCCAAAGATGCTAAAAAAAGGTCAATATCCTCTGAAAGAGGATTCTGAGAAGCATAAAGTTCAGTATAGTAATTTTGAAATAGTAGGGCTATCTGATCCTGATCCGAAATAATATTACTGTCCTTTTTAACAGCTACAATTGGTTTCCTTTGAGTTTGTGTTTTAAAAATAGAAGCCAAGAACTTACCGGCTTTGTTACCATGCCTTTTAAATTTGGCTGCTTTTTTATGGATTGAGTCCTGAGCCTGTTCCAACAGGAAGTGGTCCCTTTCCATTTTATTTGATAAATAGTTGTCTCTATTTGTTCTAGTTGGGTTATTTATCTAGAGAGCATAGGCATCTTTTAATTTATTTGATAACTCCTGAGATCTAAGTGCCTGTTCCTTCTTTTGCCTGGCCATGTAGGATATTATCTCCGCCTTTAAGTATAATTTGGCAGTTTCCCAGAAAATGGGCACATTTTCTCTGCAGTGGCCATTGAAAGAGCAGTATTCTTTCCATGCATTGGTCAAGAACGTCTTGAATTTGATTGAGTTCGATAAAAACGTTGGGAAGAAAAAAGAGTTAAATGTGTATGCTCTCTTAATTTGAATTGTTAGTATTACTGGGGCATGGTCCGATAAAGTAAATTCCAAAATACCACATTTGGAGACTTTAGGTGCCAAGGATTCTGATATTAAAAATACATCCAGTCTAGACAAAGTCTTATGAGACTTAGAGTGGCATGTGAATTCTCGAGAATTAGGATTTAAATTTCTCCAAATGCCTATAAGATTAACTGCCTGCAAGAATAAACTAAATATTTTCTTTTCATAGTTAAGCTTATACTTCGTATACTTAGATTTTATCTTCTGTTCTCCCAGTCTAGCTCTATCAAGATATAAGTTAGGGGTGATATTAAAATCGCCTGTTACTATTATCCTATTCCAAAATGACTCGTCCGGATTATTGGGACCATATAAATTAACTATTAAATAGTTCTGCTTTTGGATCTTAATTCTGACCAACAAATATCTAGCCTCTCTATCCTTTACTACTTTGATAGTTTCATGTCCAAGATTTTTATGAATTAAGATCATGACACCTCTCGCCGCTTTCTTATATGAAGAAAAGAAGGTATGTGAAAAACCACAAACAATAAATTTACAATGTTCGGCATCAGAAAGATGCGTCTCTTGCAGACATATTATGTCCAAAGCCTTCTTACTTAAATAATTTACCACTGCCTTCCTTTTAATAGGGGAGCGGATTCCTCCCACATTCCATGAAAGAAGCCTTATCTTCTAACTCTTTTTTTCAATGATAAATCGCATACTGAACCACCTAGCTGGGGGCGGGAGAGGGAGAGGTAGAGGCAATAAATGGATGAAGGAAGGGAAAAGGGAAGAAGAAAGGAGAAAGAGAGGGGAAAAAAAGGAAAGATAAAAACAAATAGTACCAGAACATTACAATCATTTACTAAACCATTGTGAAAGTTTACTTGTGATAACCTCGCTAAGTAAGAGGCGATATAGAGTAATAATATAAGCAAAAGATATCTGGCAACTTTTCTTTAAATATGTGTGTAAAATATGTGTAAAATACAGGGCCGGACTGGGACCAAAAATAGGCCCGGGCATTTTAAGGCAAAGCAGCCCAATTCCCCCCCCCCCCCCATTCTCTATTTAGCCGTTTATCAAATATCAAATATTACAAGTATAATATAAAGGTTGGTATGGAAAAAAAAAGTAAAGACAAGACAATAAACTAACCAATTAATGCACATAACTCTTACTAGAATTCAAGCACAGAGACCTGGCGCCGCAGTAGTGTGTGTTGTATCTGTGTCATACAAGCCCCTGCTGACTCTCTGAGATGGTGCTAAATTGCTAATTATAGTTAGAGGGGTATTTATAGGGTGAAGGGTTATTTATATTTTTAAGGGGGATTTATCAGGTAACAGGATTCTTATATGGTTATGAGGAATTTATGGGGTAACAGGATATATAGAGGGGTATTTATATAATACAGTACACTACCGCCATATTTGTACTCTCACCACTACAGCTGTATTATTGTATACAAACTAGCTATATTAAAGGGACAGTCTAGGCCAAAGTAAACTTTCATGATTCAGATAGAGCATGTAATTTTAAACAATTTTCCAATTTACTTTTATCACCAATTTTGTTTTGTGCTCTTGGTATTCTTAGTTAAAAGCTTAACCTAGGAGGTTCATATGCTAATTTCTTAGACCTTGAAGGCCACCTCTTTTCAGAATGCATTTTAACAGTTTTTCACCACTAGAGGGTGTTCACAAATTTCATATAGATAACACTGTGCTCGTGCACGTGAAGTTATCTGGGAGCAGGCACTGATTGGCTAAACTGCAAACTGCCTCTTTATTTCAGTTCTTTTGACAGACTTGCAGTTTAGCCAATCAGTGCCTGCTCCCAGATAACTTTACGTGCACGAGCACAGTGTTATCAATATGAAATTTGTGAACACCCTCTAGTGGTGAAAAACTGTTAAAATGCATTCTGAAAAGAGGTGGCCTTCAAGGTCTAAGAAATCACAGAGGTCAAAAGTATATTATTATAACTTAGTTGGTTATGCAAAACAGGGGAATAGGTAATAAAGGGATTATCTATCTTTTAAAACAATAAAAATTCTGGTGTAGACTGTCCCTTTAAATACATGGAATTATCATGACATTATGGTTATAAATAAAGGTTTACTATCCTTCTAAAACAGCTAAGTTTAACATATTGGAAGAAACATTAAACAAAGTGGTTTATACAACTAAATAAGTATGTGTACAGCAGTGCACATGATTCCTACAGTAAAAGCAAGCTATTTTGTTTTTGGCTGGTTTTAACAACATATCAAATCATTTGAAGCTCACTTTTATGAAGCCCATTGAAGATTAGTGCATCACATTCAGCAGTCTCAGAGAGCAGGGAGCATTGAGTAGCCCCACACACACAAACTCTGGCTATTTGACACAGAGCCAGCACTACAAAACATGCTGAAGAGCATTTCAAATTAGGGCACATGGTTGGTTATCAGCTGTGAAATCAGATTTTTTATAAATAAATAAAACCGCACTCTCTCTCAGCTAGACCTGAAAGCGGTGTGCTGGTGTGAGATCGGCAGTTTGCACGCCACTGGGTAATAGGGAGGGTATCTAACATGTGATATGAAGGTTTCTAGCTACCTATGGATGTAAACTCCCTCTTACAAGTTCAACTATAACATTTGTCACTTCTATAGCCCAATAGCCCATATCTAACTATGAATGACATGCACATGCAATATATAGACTGCAGTGCTTAATATAACACACTGGTTATGCAGCCTTCTTCCTGGTTGCACACAGCAAGGCTGCTGTATCCTTAAGAGGCTGTCCAGCTTCCCATCCACCTAGACATCCATCCCCCGGGCTATGAGCTCACCAGCTGTGAATGGGGTGGAGGTGGACTACCGCCATATACCCATATTTGTACTCTCGCCACACATCTGTATTATTGTATTATACAAACACCCTGGACGACTTACTTGGTCTTGGCGCAGGCGGCACAGGGCACACATCAGCAATGCCTCACCAGACACTTTTTTTGGGACTGTGACTTACCAGCCCAGCCCTGCTGCTGCCTTCCTCGCTCAGCTCGCTGCTTCCCTCGCATTCTTCCCACGTGCGCCACTGGAACTAACTGGGAGGAAGTGATGAAGGTCAGGGGGGAGGGAGAGTTCATGCCGGTCATGTGAGGCCCCTGTTAGTTCCCACCCCCGGCCGGATCAATGATTCAAATTTCAAACACATTGCAGCACCTGTCTTTCCTATACAGCTGAGCGACCGACCGTGAGTAACTGAGTAAGTTAAGTGGATGCTGCGCAGTCTCACGGCCACCACTGTATCTATGTCCCGCTGCTCACGGCCGCGCTGTATAAGGAAATGCAGGTGCTGCAGTGTAATGTATATCATGTTCATGTCAGAACAAAAAGGCACAGTCCGCCCCTGAGCTCAGTCACTTCACTTAGATACAGTCAACCAGCGGCCCACCGGGATTTAGCCTGGTATGCCCTATGGCCAGTCCGGGCCTGGTAAAATACCTTCCAAAAATATACCAGTGATAAACCACATCTAAGATGGTGATTAACTTAATTAGAATAAACATAATAAAGCGTTCTTTTTCTCCTTTCTTTTTAAAAGGTACTTAGAATAATACTGATAATAAAAAAAATAAAAAAGGGAGTAAACACACCTTGATGTGTATGATACAATATATACAATATATTCCAGGTGATGTCAAATAAACCCCTTGATAGAGGGAAAAAAAAGGAGCGTACTTATATGCAACTCCTCCAAAGTTAAATATCCTAAAAAAAAAACACATTAGAAAAAATAAGAAAAATAAACATATCAACCAACAGATCAAAGACTCTCATTAAATAAGCATTGTTATTTTGGTTCATTATCTAAAAAAGATTGTGCCGCTTCTGGGGTTTCAAAAACAAAAAAATTAGACCCAGACTTAATTCTGAGCTTTGCTGGATAAAGTAGTGAGAAGAATCTCTTTTCAAGCACTAGATGAGAACAAATAGGGGAGAATAGTCTCCTTTTAGATGATGTCTCTACTGAGAAGTCTTGGAAAATATTAATCCTTGCACCACTGAATTGAAGATTTTGTTGCTTCCCAAAAGCTTGCATGAGTTCATTCTTTCCCTGGAAATTTAGGAATTTGGCGATTACTGGGCGCGGTTTCTTTGGGCCTTGTAGCATCCCATCTTGCTCTCTACCCAATCTATGTATTCTTTCCACAGTAAACAAGGATTGATCTTGCTGAATGCCCAAAAGATGTGGGAGGGTTTCTTCTGCAAATTTCCTTAACTCTTGAGGTTTTACTGATTCAGGAAGTCCAATTATTCGTAAATTATTGCGCCTTGCTCTGTTTTCGATGTCTTCTATCTTGTTTGCAAGTACTTTATTCTGAGACAATACAACTTCCAACTTTGAGCTCATTGTATTTTGGATATCCTCACTATCCGAAAGCCTTTGCTCCAGCTGACTTATTCTGTCTTTTTGAGCTCTAATTTCACCCATAATTATATCCAGCCGTGCATGTATTTCCTCAATTTTCGGTATGATTAATGCTGAAACCTGTGTGGCAATTGCCGTAGCATCAGGAGATTCAGCTGTTTTTTCTTCTATGGATGAATTATTGGGGGAAATTATGGATTTGCTGGTTTTGTTATCCATGGCTTTTAGCTTTGGTGACATTTTTGGGTGAGAGGGATATTTATCAAGTGGAAATGTTTGGATTTAACTCCAAATATCTGTTCAGGGAGAGCTTAAGGTTTGTCAGCAAGTTGCCCCAGCACTGCCTCTGTATATCGAAACTATTTTTATTCAGATAGTAGGATATTTCCCAGGCACTGATACGTAACTTTCTTCTTATAATACTATAGTTGAGCCTCTCAGTGCAATAATATGTGGGGATTCAGTATACGTGGGTTACAATAAAGCAAAGAAGGAGAGGGTTTTTTTTTTTTTTTTTAAACCCGGCTGTTTCCTAGTATAGCCGCAGCTTAGATTCTTTCCTCCTTGGCCATACTGCGTGATGACAGTTCACCAACCACCTCTGGTGTTTTATATGGGGGTTACCAACGGTACCCCACACAAAAAGATTATCTCAATACCCATCCTTACATCATACAGAACTAGAATATAATAAAATATGCAGCGCCAAAAAAAAGGAAAAATTGTCTCTGATTTTTTCCTTCCCCTTCTCTCTTCTTTTTTTTTTATCAAGAAGCTCTTTATACAGAGGCAAGTTTTCACAGTGCTTGATATATATTATTAAAGATTTCAATGTCTATTTATGGCACTTTTACAGAAGTTGTGACACTTTACCTCTCTCCATGTCCCATAAGAGCAGTCTCTAGGGGTGAAGGCCTCCTTATGTGAGGCAAAATTGCAGAGCCAGACTCCACTTCCAACTTCCTGGCCCCGCTTTAGGTCGAGGCTCCAAACTCCAACACGCCCCTTGACCCTTTGCGTGCGTGTGACTGCAGCTTTTGCGGTGTACCGCACCCGCGCTGTGGAGTCCACTACTGCTGACCCGGCATGAGCGAACTGATGGTTTAACGCCCCAGCCGGTTTCCTTCAGCTGTGGTTCCTTCCCTGGATCTGAGCTGTAGACACGGCTTGATGTCCGCCACTTCCTCGTCTACACTCTTTCCCCCAGGAGCGTGGCTTGCGCTGCGTGATGACGTCACCGTGCACGTCCCCTCGGTCCCATTCCTCCAGCTCTTACTTTCACTAGATTTTTAACAATGGGAAGTAGTGTATATATATATATATATACACACACAACACACACACACATACTGTACATACCGGTTTGATTATGTCTGTAATAATCAAAACGGTATCCCAAAACCACTATAGATGAACATGAGACATAAATACCTCGACCCCATGGGCAAGCCTTTGTAAAGATTTGATTATGTGTTTAAACTCCCTTCAGGGTTTATTATAACATTTCCTAATAAAACCCTGCAGAGAGTTAAACACATAATCAAACCGGAACACAGAAACCACTAGAGATGAGCATGAGACACAAATACCTCTACCCCATGGACAGGTCTTTGTAAAGATTTGATTATGTGTTTAAACTCCCTTCAGGGTTTATTTTAACATTTCCTAATAAAACCCTGCAGAGAGTTAAACCGGTACTCAATTGAATTGAAAAGATAATTTATCCTATTTTTCAATTCAAGCTGTAGACATGTCTGTCAGGACTTTTACAGACCAGCTTTAGATGAGTGATAGAATTTCTTTTGTTCTTTCCATCGCCCTATTTTGTCACATTTCTGAAAAACACGTGTAACCTATATAAAGGGAAAATAGAACCACAGAAGATCTTAAAAAGTGTATGACAAATGGCTCTTTGACTATATAGGTGATGGAAAATCCCAAAGAAATTCAATTACTCTAAACTACATTACAAAACCAATTGTCTCAAAGGTCATTCACACATGTTGAGTCAAGTTTATAAGAAAAAAAATATATGGCACATTACAAATTTATAATATATATATTTCTTTCATGTAATTGGCAAGAGTCCTACCAGGAGGGGCAAAGTTTCCCAAACCTCAAAATGCCTATAAATACACCCCTCACCACACCCACAATTCAGTTTTACAAACTTTGCCTCCTATGGAGGTGGTGAAGTAAGTTTGTGCTAAGATTTCTATGTTGATATGCGCTTCTCAGCATTGTTGAAGCCCGATTCCTCTCAGAGTACAGCGAATGTCAGACGGACGTGAAGGGAGTATCACCTATTGAATACGATGATTTCCCTAACGGGGGTCTTTTTCATAGGTTCTCTGTTATCGGTCATAGAGATTCATCTCTTACCTCCCATTTCAGATCGACGATATACTCTCAATTTACCATTACCTCTACTGATTATTGTTTCAGTACTGGTTTGGCTATCTGTTATATGTGGATGGGTGTCTTTTCGGTAAGTATGTTTTTTATTACTTAAGACACTCTCAGCTATGGTTTGGCACTTTATGCATTTACATAAAGTTCTAAATATATGTTTTGTGCTTATATTTGCCATGAGTCAGGTTCATGTATTTCCTTCTGCAGACTGTCAGTTTCATATTTGGGGAATATAAACATTTTTTAAGAATTTTTTTTTCTCTTACCTGGGGTTTAGTATTTTTTTTTTTCAATTGACTACTTCTTGCAAATTGCGGCGGTATTAGGCCCGCGGGTGCGTCAAATGCTAAACTTTATTGCGTCATTCTTGGCGCAATATTTTTTTTGGCGTGAAAAAATACGTCTATGATGCAACTTCTTCATTTCCGGCATAATAATTGACACCGAAGCCTTACACACGGTTGCGTCGTTAGTGACGCGAGTGTGTCATTTCCGTTTATTATTGGCACCAAAAAAGTTTTCAGTTACGTTGTGCGTCATACCTGGCGCCAAACTTTTTCATTATTTCAATACTCCATTGATGTTTGCCTCTTGCCTTTTTTCTTATCAGAGGTCTATGCTATTTGCATTTTTTCCCATTCCTGAAACTGTCATATAAGGAAATAGATAATTTTGCTTTATATGTTGTTTTTTCTCTTACATTGAGCAAGATGTCCCAATCTGATCCTGCCTCAGAAGTTTCTGCTGGAACATTGCTGCCTGACATCGGTTCTACCAAAGCTAAGTGCATTTGTTGTAAAAGTGTAGAAATTATTCCACCGAATGTCATTTGTAATAGTTGTCATGATAAACTTTTACATGCAGATAGTGTTTCCATCAGTAATAGTACATTGCCAGTTGCAGTTCCTTCAACTTCTAATGTACATGATATACCTATAAATATTAAAGAATTTGTTTCTGATTCTATTCTGAAGGCTTTGTCTGCATTTCCACCTTCAAATAAACGTAAAAGGTCTTTTTTTTTTTTTTAATTATTTTTATTGAGGTTCTGAGTAGGCATAGAACAAATATAAAAAGCGAAACATAATGATGCCGAAATACAGATATCGTATAATACAGTTCTATATAAAAACAAAGTACATTTCCAAAAAGAATAATTCAAAGTATAGTGTATAAGTATAATGCCAAATATTCTGTAAGCCCTCTGAATAACAGAAGAGGCCACTCTTGGACCCCAATTATGCGCTCATAACCATAGACAGAAGGCTGTTTCTAGGAAGAGAGACCACTTTTGGATCTCCATATGGGAACCTCTATTTTATAAGCTTATAAAGTCTTAAAATGTATATATCAGGGTAGTATAACATCATATTAAAGAAATATAACTAGAGCCTTGCCTGCTAAGTAACTAGAGTAGGAAATTTTAGTAGTTTAATATAATGTAAGGAGGAGATGTGCTATCACCTGAGAACTGTGGCTATGTGAGACATAAGGTCCAATACATATGGGAGGCGTGATTCACACTTAGAATATAAGACTATGAAGAGAAAGGGAATTTCCAAAGCTAAATTAAGCGCATACAGTACAAATAGTAGGAAAAGAGGCCCAACCTCTGTGACCAAAGAAGGGTACAATCAGTCTCTTAGTACAGTGCCCATAGGAATACTGCATTAGAACATCAGTGATAAATCAAGCTGGTAACATTAAATAAGTCTTGTCCACTTGGGGGTAGGGTTGTGCACAATAATATGTTTCTGAAAGTCCTGCTATCAAGGGGTAAGGTAATTAACAGAAGTACCAGAGGTGTAGATTACAAGCTCTAAGATCTAGGATACTGGGAACAATTACAATACAAGTAGGTACAAATATAGGGAGAGAATAGTCATGCCATCCTGGCCACTGACGGCAAGACCTCCTCCCATTATAGGGAACTAAACTCCTAAAGATATAAGCAGAAACTTTTAACTGAGGAGGTGGCCCTAAGAGCCACACTTATGTGCATACATAATATAGTGATCTAGACATAAGACTTCAGCAGTATAACTCAGTGGATAGTGGTAAATAGTAAACAGGCCTTAGAAGATCACTAAATGTAAGCAAGATAATTCTGTCTAAGCGCTTTAGCACTGAAGAAATTATTCTAGATTCCCAGAAAGGGCATACATATTGACAGACCCAAGCGGCCAAAGCTGTACTCTCATGGTAGGAGCTATATAATTGACATATTAATACTTGCATAACGAAAATTTGCAGCAATAGTTGAGAGACCCATCCTTTAGTAAAAAATAGTTAAAGTACATTTCCTCTCCCTCCTCCCCAGCAGTCGCTAACATTCCTTATGTATAACCTGCAGAATTGAAGGAACACAAAAAACATTGTCAACATGAAAAGCAAACATTTAAGAAAAAATAGAACACAAACCAGTAACTAGCACTTAGACAATGTCACTTGTATTGCTGTTGGCACTTTCCCCAGCAGTCGCTGTACATATATAAAGGGGTCCACAGCGAGTCATCTCATCACCCTCAGTGTTTGTTGCGTAGAGCCTAAAACAACCCTCTAATTATGTATATGCAAGTGAAGGGTGGTAGACAATAAACAGATCGTAAGGTGTTATTGAGTGTGAGACAGATAATACGTCAGTTAGCTGTAATCTAAAAGGTGTATTGAAAGGTCTTAAAGTGGTTCTGCTTAAACTGCTGGCATATATAGTGGTATAACCAGGGAACCAAAATCATATCCTCAAAATAATACAGTTACCCCCTATATAACAGAATCCTGTGTAAGATATTAGGTAGCCCAGTCACTAAGCACAAACCCCTTAGATAAGGGATGTTTTGTCCTTTAAACCTGATAAGATGCTCCTGTAGCCATAGTCTTGCTCGCGCATATAAAAGAATGTCAGTGTCCCAGCTTAACTGCAAGCGTATGCGGGTATTGGTGTTGAATCGCCACAACTCATATTATAAAAGCCACAAGGAGCGGACCGATGTTGCCCTCCAGGATCCCAGCCTAAGTTCAGCAGGACTACATAGGAGCGGGCTTCTAGTGAGTAGGGTATTATATTTGTGGGATTTGCGCTACGCTTAATGATATGGAGTTGTCGGTCTGGGCAAAGACTACTGCTAGTAAGCACTAAAGCGACTGTGGGAGCTTGTCACTGTGGACATTAACAGAGTTAGGCTGTATGCAAGGTGTGAGCATGTCCCCGTGGGACACACTTCAGAGTCTCATGCAGCACGTTCCATCACTACCCTATCCCAGCCGGTGATATGGGCAAGTAGTTCCCTAGAGCGAGCAAGAAGCTGCTTGTCGCCCATTGAAATTGCGAAAGTTCCCTGAGGGGAGATAATCTTAAAGGGAAGATCGCTCTTAGCCAAGTCTCTCTGAGGTCTTGGAGGTAATGTATGCTCAGGGAGCTCTTGAATGCACTCGAGTCAGCTGGTAAGTTCGATGAGAGGGTTTGCTGGCTACCCGCTGCAGCATTGTGAGTATTCCATGACACGGCAACAGTGTTCACAGCAGCGCTGATATATCCGTTAGCTGTTGACCAATTTTTCAGTGCGGGCAGAGTGGTGTTGGATTCCGTTGGCCTCTCGCCATTAGTCTGTGTGCAGATGAAGCGCTGAGGTCCCGACATGCTATCGCTCCGTCCTTCTATTATAACAGGCTCAATGTTAATGGCTGTATGTGGCAACTGAGTGCCATTGGGCTTGAATATTTTCAAAGGCAGCGTGGTGTTTTGTTAGCATATAATCCAGCGTCCTTAAAATATCGATAGCGCACTCCATAGTCCTTTATATTTTATAAAAATTTGTAGGCAGGCAAATTGGATGTAGTAGATTTTCAATAAAGCACACTCAGTGCATCTTAACGACAGGGCCGAGGGCGTCCCGCCGGGGGGTATAGTGAAGGCCAAGATCTTGTTTCGGCTCCAGGCGCTGATGCCAGCAGCGATTCCATTAACTGCAGATATAAAAAGTTGTGGCTTCCAAAGTATAAGGCTATGCTAGTAGTTAGTTATATAGGTTGGTCTGCAAAGAGGTAAATTTGGAAGATTTTCAAAGGAAAGCTGTAGCAGCACACAACAATGCGACCAAACATGGCCGCTGCCCGGAAGTTCCCCCCCGTAAAAGGTCTTTTAAAACTTCTCATTCAGTTGATTCAATTTCAAATGACCAACATTAAGGTTTTTCAATGATACTTGGATAAATTCTGTCCAAAATCAATGGATTCAGAGCATTGTCTCTCAAGGGTATCAAATAGGATTCAGAGTAAGACCTCCTGTGAGAAGATTCTTTCTCTCACATATCCCAGCAAATCCAGTAAAAGCTCAGGCTTTCCTGAAGTGTGTTTCAGACCTGGAGTCTTCAGGGGTAATCATGCCAGTTCCTTTTCAGGAACAAGGTTTGGGGTTTTATTCAAATCTATTCATTGTCCCAAAGAAGGAAAATTTATTCAGACCAGTTCTGAATCTGAAAATTTTGAATCGTTATGTAAGAGTACCAACTTTCAAGATGGTGACTATAAGGACTATTCTGCCTTTTGTTCAGCGAGGATATTATATGTCCACAATAGACTTGCAGGATGCATACCTTCATATTCTGATTCATCCAGAACATTATCAGTTTCTGAGATTCTCTTTTCTAGACTAGCATTACCAATTTGTTGCTCTTCCATTTGGCCTAGCAACAGCTCCAAGAATCTTTCAAAGGTTCTAGGTGCCCTACTCTCTGTAATCAGAGAACAGGGTATTGCAGTGTTTCCTTATTTGGACGATATCTTGGTACTAGCTCAGTCTTTACGTTCTGCAGAATCTCACACGAATCAACTAGGGTTGTTTCTTCGGAAACATGGTTTGAGGATCAATTTACCAAAAAGTTTCTTGATTCCTCAGACAAGGGTCACCTTTTTAGGCTTCCAGATAGAATTAGTGTCTTCAGTGGCTATGTGCATGGAAGTTTTAGGTCTCATGACTGCAGCATCGGACGCAATCTCCTTTGCTCATTTTCACATAAGACCTCTACAGCTTTGTATGCTGAACCAATGGTGCAGGGATTATACAAAGATATCAAAATTAATATCCTTAAATCCCAATGTACGACACTCTCTGACATGGTGGATAGATCACCATCGTTTAGTTCAAGGGGCTTCTTTTGTTCGGCCAACCTGGACTGTGATCACAACAGATGCAAGTCTTTCAGGTTGGGGAGCTGTTTGGGGATCTCTGACAGCACAAGGGGTTTGGAAATCTCAAGAGGCGAGATTGCCAATAAATATTTTAGAACTCCGTGCAATTTTCAGAGCTCTTCAGTTTTGGCCTCTGTTAAAGAGAGAACCGTTCATTTGTTTTCAGACAGACAATATCACAACAGTGGCCTATGTCAATCATCAGGGTGGGACTCACAGTCCCAAAGCTATGAAAGAAGTATCTCGGACACTTGCTTGGGCGGAATCCAGCTCCTGTCTAATCTCTGCGGTGCATATCCCAGGTGTAGACAATTGGGAGGCGGATTATCTCAGCCGTCAGACTTTACATCCAGGGGAGTGGTCTCTCCATCCAGATGTGTTTTCTCAGATTGTTCAGATGTGGGGTCTTCCAGAGATAGATCTCATGGTCTCTCATCTAAACAAGAAACTTCCCAGATACCTGTCCAGGGATGTTCAGGCGGAAGCAGTGGATGCGCTGACACTTCCTTGGTGTCATCATCCTGCTTACATTTTCCCGCCTCTAGTTCTCCTTCCAAGAGTGATCTCCAAAATCATCATGGAACAATCATTTGTGTTGCTGGTGGCTCTAGCATGGCCACACAGGTTTTGGTATGCGGATCTGGTTCGGATGTCCAGTTGCCAGCCTTGGCCACTTCCGTTAAGGCCAGACCTACTGTCTCAAGGTCCGTTTTTCCATCAGGATCTCAAATTATTAAATTTGAAGCTATGGAAATTGAACGCTTAGTAATAAGTCATAGAGGTTTCTCTGACTCAGTGATTAATACTATGTTACAAGCTCGTAAATCTGTCTCTAGAAAGATTTATTATAGAGTTTGGAAGACTTACATTTCATGGTGTTCTTCTCATAAATTCTCTTGGCATTCTTTTAGAATTCCTAGAATTTTACAGTTTCTTCAGGATGGTTTGGATAAGGGTTTGTCTGCAAGTTCCTTGAAGGGACAAATCTCTGCTCTTTCTGTTTTATTTCCCAGAAAGATTGCTATACTTCCTGATATTCACTGTTTTGAACAGGCTTTAGTTCGTATTAAGCCTGTCATTAAATCAATTTCTCCTCCTTAGAGTCTTAATTTGGTTCTAAAGGCTCTACAGGCTCCTCCATTTGAGCCTATGCATTCTTTGGACATTAAACTACTTTCTTGGAAAGTGCTGTTCCTTTTGGCTATCTCTTCTGCTAGAAGAGTTTCTGAGCTATCTGCTCTTTCTTGTGAGTCTCCTTTTCTGATTTTTCATCAGGATAAGGCAGTTTTGCGGACTTCTTTTCAATTTTTAAGGTTGTGAATTCTAAAAACATTAATAGAGAAATTGTTGTCCCTTCCTTGTGTCCTAATCCTAAGAATTCTTTGGAAAGATCCTTACATTCTTTGGATGTGGCAAGAGCTTTGAAATATTATGTGGAAGCCACTAAAGATTTCAGGAAGGCTTCCAGTCCATTTGTTTTATTTTCTGGACCTAGGAAAGGTCAGAAGGCTTCTGCTATTTCTTTGGCTTCTTGGTTGAAACTTTTGATTCATCAAGCTTATTTGGAGTTGTGTCAGGCCCCGCCTCAGAGAATTACAGCTCATTCTACTAGATCAGTCTCCACTTTGTGGGCCTTTAATAATGAAGCTTCAGTTGATCAGATTTGCAAAGCAGCAACTTGGTCTTCTTTGCATACTACATTCTACCGTTTTGATGTATTTGCTTCTTCGGAAGCAGTTTTTGGTAGAAAAGTTCTTCAGGCCACTGTTTCAGTTTGATTCTTCTGCTTTTGATTTGAGTTTTTTTCTTTCATTTATAAGAATAAACTTATTTATTTTTTGGGTTGTGGATTAATTTTTTCAGCGGAAATTGTCTGTTTTTATTTTTATCCCTCCCTCTCTAGTGACTCTTGCGTGGAGTTCCACATCTTGGGTATTGCTATCCCATACGTCACTAGCTCATGGACTTTTGCCAATGAGTCCATGAGGCCCACCCTTTTTATGGTGGTTATGATTTTTTGTATAAAGCACAATTATTTCCAAATTTCCTTTGTTGATGCTTTCTACTCCTTTCTTTATCACCCCACTGCTTGGCTATTCGTTAAACTGAATTGTGGGTGTGGTGAGGGGTGTATTTATAGGCATTTTGAGGTTTGGGAAACTTTGCCCCTCCTGGTAGGATTGTATATCCCATACGTCACTAGCTCATGGACTTTTGCCAATATGAAAGAAATGAATTTATCAGGTAAGTTCTTACATAAATTATGTTTTATATATATATATATATATATATATATAGAGAGAGAGAGAGAGAGAGAGAGAGAAGATAGTGTATATTTATTTAATTTAAATTAATTCTAATACTAATATACATGTTTAATTACTTTTTAGAGTACGTACAAGAGCATAATTTGGTTTGAACGTGATTATTACTTCATAGAAGATCAACAAGTCATCAATATACAGTAAGTGTATAATAGCTCTTACTTTCATTAGATTTTTAACAATGGGAAGTAGTTTGCATATATATATATATACACACACAACACACACACACATACTATACATACCGGTTTGATTATATCTGTAATAATCAAAACAGTATCCCGAAACCACTATAGAAGAGCATGAGACAAAAATACCTCTACCCCATAGGCAGGCCTTTGTAAAGATTTGATTATGTGTTTAAACTCCCTTCAGTGTTTTTTTTTTATTTATTTTTTATTATAACATTTCCTAATAAAACCCTGCAGAGAGTTAAACACATAATCAAATCTTCGACCAAATCTTCAACAAGCATAGACAAAACCAATTTTCTCAAAGGGCAATCAGACGTATCTTTTTTAAAATAAAATCTAAATATGGCACATTTCGAATATAGTATTATATATTTGTATTGAATATTGTGTGTAATTATGTCATATATTTAATTATATTGAATTATTTTTTAGAGTACGTACAAGAAGAGGATTTCTTTAGAACTGAAATATTACTTCATTAAAGAACAACTACAGGTCATCAATATACAGTAAGTGGATAATAGATCTTACTTTTCATTTTGTTTTGTCTATCGTCATGATATGTCCAAAACACATCCACAGTCACTATACCAAAATAAAGTTCAAATATCTCACTGCATTTTTGAACCATGATTGATTGAAAACATTTTCTCTCTCTCACTCTCCCTTTCACTCTACCTCACTCTCACTCACGCTCTCAGGCACACTCTCACTCCCTCTTTCTCTCTCCCTCTGTCTCATCCTCTCATGCACTCTCTCACTCCCTCTTTCTCTCTCCCTCTGTCTCATCCTCTCTCACTCACGCTCTCATGCACTCTCTCACTCCCTCTTTCTCTCTCACTCATGCTCTCATGCACTCTCTCACTCCCTCTTTCTCTCTCCCTCTGTCTCATCCTCATGCACTCTCTCACTCCCTCTTTCTCTCTCTCCCTCTGCCTCATCCTCTCTCACTCACGCTCTCATGCACTCTCTCACTCCCTCTTTCTCTCTCCCTCTGTCTAATCCTCTCTCACTCACGCTCTCATGCACTCTCTCGCTCCCTCTTTCTCTCCCCCTGCCTCTCACTCACACACTCTCTCACTCCCCCCCAAGACTCAGAATGTTTGAGCTTATTGCAACCTCCTGCTCTAATGCTGGGACCTCCTGTTGTTATGTGCCTGCATATCTAGTCTAGGTGTAAAGTGTCTTTCTATTATTGTGTGAGTCATCCTTTTGTAAGTCAGGATGTGATTAGAATCTTGTTTAACTAACCATTGTCTGATGTTTGTCTCATTGTATAATATTTGTTTCTATTGATTATGTGGTGACTACTCCCTTTGTTGGAAATGTATAAAAGCTGTGTTTTCTGAGCAATAAAAGAGTTCCTATTTTGACCCTCAAGCATTCAGTCTTGGCTAATGTTCTTGGGTGGTAGCTATAAAAATTTGCAGCGGCTGTTATTATAATAGCGGCAGGTACCCAGTGGAGGTTCATTGGTTGTCGTTTGGCGGGAGGAAACAGACTTTAGCGTGTGTACCCAGTCTGGGGTATCGAGAACTGCTACACGCCCGGATACACTGTTATCTGTTAGTTTCTTGGTATAATTCTTTTTTCTAATATGTTTACTGTGCTTCTTTGTTCTAACTTATGCTGTGTTATACAAGTAAAGTTTAATCACTGTTCTGTTTATTATAAGGCGTACAATACTTTTGTAGACAATGGTTACAGTATACAACTTATACTGTGTAAAATGGTTTGATTATGATACATCATTGTTTAACCCCATATACTGTAACCATTGTCTACAAAAGTATTGTACGCCTTATAATAAACAGAACAGTGATTAAACTTTACTTGCTGCATGTCTGATTCTGTTCCCGAGATTTCTTGTCAGGTAACCCATTTAGTTCCAGGTGAAAGTGTAGAATACTGCTAAGTGCTAAGTAATACCCCCCTCTTAAGATAACGCCTAACAATTCTGGCATCAGAGCGTGGGATTCACACAGGGGTAAGTAGATAAGTGTTTTTACTCTGCTTTTCCCTCTGTGATGGCGTTAGTGATATTCAAAGGGGTTAAAGTCCCCTGGACAGGTTTGAGTCCTGCTTTATAAGGGGTTAAAGTCCCCAGGACAGGTTTGAGTCCTGCCGTTAAGCGTAGGTTTGAGTCCTAGCGCAAGTTATAGAGCAAGTTTGAGTCTTGCACTGTATTTAAGGGGTTAAAGTCACTTTGCAAGTTAAAGTCTTGCATGGTTTCAAGGGTTACATTCCCTTATATAAGCATATAGTATAGTTTAGTTTAAATATCACTGGAGCTGAATGGTTACTTGTTGATGCTTGTTGCTTAATTGCTTGTACTTCACTGCTTTTTCATTTGTGCTGTGCTTAGGAATATTAGATAATTGTGAATACCATTATTGCTGATATTATTGTGTTGTGAAAATAGGGTCTGCTCACAGCAAAAATATTGCTAATAATGCTGAAATACAGAAATGTAATATTAAGTATAAAACTGTCTGAGATGCACCATCTAGCGCTGGTTAGAATACTTTCCGTACCACAAATCCTAAGCCAGTTAAAAGGGAAACTCCAAGAGATTTTGTAACTAGTATTGCAGGTGGTTATTATATTGTCCTTTTTAATGATAATCTGGCAGGCTGGGCAGAAGCGTTATACCCTCAGGCTCTCTGTGTGATAATAACACCCTGCCCCCTCCATATCAAAATGCCCCATCAGCTCCTCTGCCTGCACTGTATCCCTCATTAGCTGCTTTAAATAATGCACAGAGAAGAGAAGAATGCTAGTGCATCTTTAATGTCTACAAAAGGGTTAACAGTTTAATTTCAAGGCAAAGGCATTGCAGACAAGGAGCTGTGCACTCTGAAAAGGGAGGGAGACGGGGGATTCCAAGCTGTCAGTAATCACAGCCCTGTAAATTCAGCTAGAAAGTTTGCTCCTGCATTCAGGAATGTTACAGGCACAGAAGAGGGGTCAAATGCATACACTAGATCAGAAACACAAAAGGGAGACACTGTTACAGAAGCTCCGTTTGTAACTATAGGTGAGCAAACCATGATTAAAGCCCCCTGACTCAGAGCTTTCAATGGATTGGGCACTTAAATGACCTGACCCTGTGAAGCACCCTATGGGAGCTATTACATATCTTAAAAGGGTCACAAACGATATGTCTAATTGCTTATTTAATCGCTAATCTTATTGTGTTGAGAATGTGTTTTCTGTTCAAAGGGCTTAGTGATAAGTATTGTAGCTGCTTGTTGCATACTGTGCTCATGGAAAAAATTCCTGACTCCCTGTACATAATGTTAAAATGTGACATGGCAGGATGTATCTTACAAAAATAGCTTGGTATGTGAAAACTCTTTCTTTTTGTTGTATAGTCTTTGCAGTAATGGAGATTCTGTGTAAGAAATGTTTGTCTGTCTAATGTTTCACTGTGTCCCGTATTACGTGTAAAAGGTTTACTCCCCACTAAAAAGCTGAGAATTTATTATCCTGTAAAAAAATAATTTGTTTACGTCGCAATTTACTAGGAAATGGCCATTCCCTGCGAGTTCTGACACTTTTAGATGAATTTTAAATTTGGTGGAAAGTGTATCTTATCATATTTCTAAATGTCTTTGATATGTTTGAAATTTATGTTTTCCTTAAAGAGAGAGAACGTTAATAAAATATGTTTTCAGTGTCTTTAAAAGTTTGATGTATGTTAAAATTGCTGAATGTTGGGAGTGAATTTACGGTATGCAAGTTGATATAAGCTTGTGTGTGTATCGCTGTAAATATCTGACCTTGGTGCATTTTTTCTTTCTGAAAAGTAATTATTCAGGCTAAAGCTCTGTGTGTATAAGTGCTTCTTAGTTAAGAAATCTGACGCTGAAATGAAGTATTTTAAAGTGTTATTGTTGTAACTTGATTTTAAAGTCATATGTATGTTCTTAATTATGTGTGTTATTAATAGCATTTTTAGTTTTAAGTGATATTTGTTTTATGCAAATAAAGACTGAAGAGAGATTTAATGTGTTTCCACCTGTTGAGGCATATAAATATATGGTTTTTGCAAGTGAACTAACTAATGAATTTGTAAGTGCGATGATGGCGTAATTTTAAGTCTGGTAAATACAAAAGTAAATTTTTCTGGCAAGTGATTTATAGGTTGATTTAAGTATGTTATGTGCGTAATGTAAGATTTATGCAAGGAAGGAGTTAAAATAAAGAGAAAAGAAAAGACTATACACTGTATGTTATTAAATGTATCTAAAGTATTTGGGTCTGTTTCTGTTGCAAGTAGGGTCATTCAGTAGAGTTTTAATATAAGTTGGTAACATATTACTGTGTAATATTATTTATGCTGTGATGGCTCTCATTTAAATATATGCAGGTTATGATAAAGTAAAGAAGTAGAATTTTAATGGTAAATCATACAAGTTTCCTAATCATGGCTAGGTTATATATGTAATATACATATTAAAAACGGTCTGTCCTTAAAGGGACAGTACAATGTAAAATTGTTTTATTTCATGTAATTGGCAAGAGTCCATGAGCTAGTGACGTATGGGATATACAATCCTACCAGAAGGGGCAAAGTTTCCCAAACCTCAAAATGCCTATAAATACAACCCTCACCACACCCACAATTCAGTTTTACAAACTTTGCCTCCTATGGAGGTGGTGAAGTAAGTTTGTGCTAAGATTTCTACGTTGATATGCGCTTCTCAGCAGTTTTGAAGCCCGATTCCTCTCAGAGTACAGTGAATGTCAGAGGGATGTGAAGGGAGTATCACCTATTGAATGCAATGGTTTTCCTCACGGGGATCTATTTCATAGGTTCTCTGTTATCGGTCGTAGAGATTCATCTCCTACCTCCATTTTCAGATCGACGATATACTCTCATATTCCATTACCTCTACTGATAACTGTTTCAGTACTGGTTTGACTATCTGCTATATGTGGATGGGTGTCTCTTGGTAAGTATGTTTTCATTACTTAAGACACTCTCAGCTATGGTTTGGCACTTTATGTATTTATATAAAGTTCTAAATATATGTATTGTACTTATATTTGCCATGATTCAGGTTTTCAGTATATTTCCTTTTTGCAGACTGTCAGTTTCATGTATGGGAAATGCTTTTTTTATGAAAATGTATTTCTAACCTGGGGTATAGTCTCTTTTTCAAATTGACTGTCTTTTAAATTTGCGAGCAGAATTAGGCTTGCGAGGGCACAAAATGCTAAAGTTTATTGCGTCATTCTTGGCGCAAGATTTTTTGGTGCAAAGTTACGTTCATTGATACAAATTCGTCATTTCCGGCGTCTTAGCTGACGCTGAGTCCTTCACAAGGTTGCGTCATCTATGACGCGAGTGTGTCGTTTTCAGACGTTTTTGGCGCCAAAAAAATATTTTTCTGTTTGTTGTGCGTCATACTTAGCGCCAAATATTTAAATTTTTTAAAACCCCATTCCTATTTTCCTCTTGCCTTTTTTTATGTCAATCTGATCCTGTCTTAGAATTCATTGTTGGATCCCTGCTGCCTGATAACAGTTCTATCAAAGCTAAGTGCGTTTGTTGTAAACTTGTGGAGATTATACCTCCAGCTGTGGTTTGTAATAGTTGTCATGATAAACTTTAACATGCAGAAAAACATAATTTATGTAAGAACTTACCTGATAAATTCATTTCTTTCATATTAGCAAGAGTCCATGAGCTAGTGACGTATGGGATATACATTCCTACCAGGAGGGGCAAAGTTTCCCAAACCTCAAAATGCCTATAAATACACCCCTCACCACACCCACAAATCAGTTTAACGTATAGCCAAGAAGTGGGGTGATAAGAAAAAAGTGCGAAAGCATAAAAAATAAGGAATTGGAATAATTGTGCTTTATACAAAAAAATCATAACCACCATAAAAGGGTGGGCCTCATGGACTCTTGCTAATATGAAAGAAATTAATTTATCAGGTAAGTTCTTACATAAATTATGTTTTCTTTCATGTAATTAGCAAGAGTCCATGAGCTAGTGACGTATGGGATAATGACTACCCAAGATGTGGATCTTCCACGCAAGAGTCACTAGAGAGGGAGGGATAAAATAAAGACAGCCAATTCCGCTGAAAATAATCCACACCCAAAATAAAGGTTAAATCTTATAATGAAAAAAACTGAAATTATAAGCAGAAGAATCAAACTGAAACAGCTGCCTGAAGAACTTTTCTACCAAAAACTGCTTCAGAAGAAGAAAATAAATCAAAATGGTAGAATTTAGTAAAAGTATGCAAAGAAGACCAAGTGGCTGCTTCGCAAATCTGATCAACTGAAGCTTCATTCCTATACGCCCAGGAAGTAGAAATTGACCTAGTAGAATGAGCTGTAATCCTTTTTTACCCGACTCGACATAGGCATGATGAAACAAAGATTTTAACCAAGATGCCAAAGAAATGGCAGAAGCCTTCTGACCTTTCCTAGAACCGGAAAAGATAACAAATAGACTAGAAGTCTTTCGGAAATCCTTAGTAGCTTCAACATAATATTTCAAAGCTCTAACTACATCCAAAGAATGCAACGAGTTTTCCTTAGAATTCTTAGGATTAGGACACAATGAAGGAACCACAATTTCTCTACTAATGTTGTTAGAATTCACAACCTTAGGTAAAAATTTAAAAGAAGTTCGCAACACCGCCTTATCCTGATGAAAAATCAGAAAAGGAGACTCACAAGAAAGAGCAGATAATACAGAAACTCTTCTAGCAGAAGAGATGGCCAAAAGAAACAAAACTTTCCAAGAAAGTAATTTGATGTCCAATGAATGCATAGGTTCAAACGGAGGAGCTTGAAGAGCCCCCAGAACCAAATTCAAACTCCAAGGAGGAGAGATTGACTTAATAACAGGTTTTATACGAGCCAAAGCTTGTACAAAACAATGAATATCAGGAAGACTAGCAATCTTTCTGTGAAAAAGAACAGAAAGAGCAGAGATTTGTCCTTTCAAGGAACTTGCCGACAAACCTTTATCCAAACCATCCTGAAGAAACTGTAAAATTCTAGGAATTCTAGGGGGGGCGGAGCCAACTGCCAGGGGAGCTGGTCGCATATACCATGAGCTCCTGCTTTATACAATAATTTTACAAGGCTATCCAGCATATTCTCCCTACTTCTACCTATATCGTGGAGGCATAATTTGGCTGTTATCTTTTGAATGCTGCTGGGGGAACTTTGCAGTGCTCAACATCGTGAATTTCACATCTCCTTCTCTCTGCCTTCTAACGTGACTCTGAGCACAGAAAAACATGGCTGCGCTTTTTCTAACTCAGCTAATAGATTTGCTTGACAGCCACAACAATGCTCTTTTGGATGCTGTGACTGAGGCATTTAAGCCTCTTAGAGCTAGCGCTTCTGATCTGACTACCCTAACCGTCAGCGAGGATAAGCTACAGGAGGAAGATATTACAGATCTGCAACAGTCGCCATCTTTAACCCTACAGCCTGGGCACTACACGTGGCGCTATGATGAAGCAGACTGTGAGGGACACAAAATCAATGAAGAGTTGAGTCCAGTTAATAAGATGCAGGTCTGCCTTACAGACACACCTCTTGGCGACATACAGGAATCACTGTTCACACATACCCCCCAACCTGGCCAGGGGTTGATTTGGGTGCATGGTTCATGTAGGAACCCCGTGCTGCAACTAGTCTACCAACACCTCTCTGAGAAACAGATGGCTGATCACCCCAGGCGAGATTTTGGGGACATTCAGATCTTATTTCCAACTTTACCTGCAGCTATGGGGCGCATGAACTTTACAGACCGCGAACATGTCTGGATTGCAAGGCAAGTTGTTGTCAAGCTGGGTATCGGTTAGCCGGCCCCTGACAACCTCCCTGAGGTTATTCTCTCTCTAGTCACTTACTAGGTTGGATTCCAACGGCAACATACCCCTGGACTTGGCCATTCTACCCCTCTTAACACCGCACAGTTATGCCTGCCTGTCAGGATTATATGACTGATTTGTGTGCTGCATATGATACTTTAAAGTTACTGCTTGTTTAACACTCTTGATTGTAAAAGTCTCTACGGATTGAAGATCAGATCAGCAATAACCCCTCTCAGAAAAAATCTACACAGGTATGGTTGATTGGACTGAGCAAGTGTCTGTTACCAACAGCCGAATTTTTTTTCAGTCTGGCTATCTTAACATGAAGATTCACGAACCTGACACTTTCCTGAACAGCTATGCCACATTTCAATTGTGATCTCAAGCGGAACATTTGTTATTATATAATTGTTTTTGCTGCCACTTACACTGTTGGACATTTTTCTTGCTTTTAGAAGCTGATCAATGGGGAGTTACTTTTTATAGTTAAACATTTGGTTACTGTTTTTCTATGTGATAGGAATGTACATACTTGTTGCAATTAACCTGTTTACCTTAGCACAATATTCACGGAAGGATGATGTAATTACCACTTTCCACCACTAGAGGGGAATCATGGCTTATTTATGACTTATACACCTCAAATCATTATATTACCTTTGCCTCCCTCAAGATTCTTAGCCCTTTATGTTTGCTGAGAATCATGGTCACTGACAGACTATTAACCTAAGCACACTCTGCTGCAGAATAGCCTTTCTCAATATTTTAATCTCTATTCTTATGTTCTATCTAGGTAATATTGAATAACAATCCATTGTCAGGGGAAACTAGTAGACCCTTTAGCTCACTTCTCTTAGCTCAGACTGTTTTTTAGCTTAAGTCTTTTAATTCAGGCCTCCTTTCTAGCATAATAGGCATTAAACATAGTATACAAATAGCTCAGGGAGGTTTAGTGAATAACTATTTGAGTTACACACCTATACATATAATTGCTCTACCTGTTGTTTGGACATAGGGCCCGTGTCTGGGCAGCAGGGTATAAATAGTCCAAGGTTGTGGAAGAGCCATACCCCCTGTCTACACTATAATGCCTAATTATTAGCTATGCTTCAAATTGTGGTTCTCTCTAACCAGGTAGGCATTTTAGCCTGACTATGGAAGACTTAATTGCTATAGGCTTATATGTTTAGCTATATTTATAAGCGAGGAAGAACCATTACTCTTTGTATCTAGTTTACTTGGCCTGTATTTACATGGTTACATTTTTAATGTTAATATTTTATGTAACAGGAGCAATCTCACGTTCTGTTATGTTTTACTGCCCCTACACTCAAAGAATGGGAAAGGGAAAGGAAAAAAGAGAAAACAGCAAATGTGAGGTTTATCTCTAATTTACCCTGTATGACTGTGACGTAACAGATATGTTTATGTATCGTGGCAATGTGATTGGAGGGTGCCTAGAAGATCTTTCTCCCTATACCAACACTTCAGCTGATATAGTGCCTGTGTGTTATTGTTTACGTGAGGCATAATAATACTTTCAACATGATGAGGAATCAGGGTAGTTTTGTAGGCATAGAACTAGGCCCTATTATGTCAGATATACCCTTAGCTCAATGAGTAACTAATCCACTTTTATTTTCTCCCTTGTTAACCAATATGTTCCTGTGAATATATATATATCTATGACTGTCAGTTACAGCTATCGTAGGATTTCAGTTTAAATACAGCCATCCCAGCTCTATTTTTTGTCTGCCCTTGAAACTAGTCAGCAGTGTTGCTTTTGATCTCCAAGTGGGAAATATTGTGCTAACCTAATAAGTTGTTACTGTAAATGCTGTTATAGGAGGGTGTGTACTCTTGTTGTGAACCATTTGTTACGTCACTTCAGTGGGCTGGACCCACATTGCTACTCTTACTTATGGTTCCCCTGCGCATAAAACCCTAAACGAATCATAGCTTCACAAAAGACTTCAACCTTAAAGCTCTAACAGGCCAATCCGCTCAACAGCCTAGTATGACACTAACCCTTTACTGTCATTCCCTTAGTAACCCATATGCTCCTGAGAGCACTACTGAAGTTCGTCTCACGTTTGAGTTATTGTATTATAAGCCATCTTGTCTCTCCACCGCACTCTAAATAACCCCCCCCCCAACATAATGTGCCTCCAATATGTGGAGGACTACCTAAGCGGTTTTTCTCTTCTATACCGCATCCATAACAATTACTATAACAGACCTACATATCTCATTATAGCACCTAAGCATAGGAATGAAGCCTTCATCGTTGATATCACTTAAAATGTCAATTGCTAACCTATTTGAAGCTTATAGATCTACTCAAATTAGCCATTTTCCTCTTCTAGAGATCCTTGCAATTTATAAGAGGTACAAGAGTTGCCTCTAGTGTCAAATGAGGAAACACATCGTGTTTAGGCTATGTAAAAAAGTAAAAGAGGTTCCAGTTTCTGTATAGAATTACCCAGAATGTGAATTTTATGTATCTATATAGAAGCAGTTAAATTGAAATGTATCATTTATGTCTGTCTTATGATATGCTGTTTCAAACAAGTTGTATTGTTCTCGCACAACCTCAATAAAAATCTGTTAAAAAAAAATAAAAAAAATAAATAAATAAAAATTCTAGGAATTCTAAAAGATTGCCAAGAAAAATGATGAGAAAAACACCAAGAAATGAAAATCTTCCAGACTCGATAATATATCTTCCTAGATACAGTTTTACGAGCCTGTAACATAGTATTAATCACAGAGTCAGAGAAAACCTCTATGATTGAGAATCAAGCGTTCAATCTCCATACCTTCAAATTTAAGGATTTGAGAACCTGATGGAAAAAAAGGACCTTGCGATAGAAGGTCTGGTCTTAACGGAAGAGTCCACGGTTGGCAAGAGGCCATCCGGACAAGATCCGCATACCAAAACCTGTGAGGCCATGCTGGAGCCACCAGCAGAATAAACGAACGTTCCTTTAGAATCTTGGAAAAAGAACTATAGGCGGAAAGATATAAGCAGGATGATACTTCCAAGGAAGTGACAATGCATCCACTGTTTCCACCTGAGGATCCCTGGATCTGGACAGATACCTGGGAAGCTTCTTGTTTAGATGAGAAGCCATCAGATCTATTTCTGGAAGTCCCCATATTTGAACAATCTGAAGAAATACCTCTGGGTGAAGAAACCATTTGCCCGGATGTAGTGTTTGGCGACTGAGATAATCCGCTTCCCAATTGTCTATACCTGGGATATGAACCGCAGAAATTAGACAGGAGCTGGATTCCGCCCATACAAGTATTCGAGAGACTTCTTTCATAGCCAGAGGACTGTGAGTTCCTCCTTGATGATTGACATATGCCACAGTTGTGACATCGTCCGTCTAGAAACAAATGAACGACTCTCTCTTTAGAAGAGGCCACGACTGAAGAGCTCTGAAAATTGCACGGAGGTCCAAAAATGTTGATTGGTAATCTCACCTCCTGAGATTCCCAAACCCCTTGCGCTGTCAGAAACCCCCATACAGCTCCCCAACCTGTCAGATTTGCATCTGTTGAGATCACAGTCTAGGTTGGAGGAACAAAAAGAAGCCCCCTGAACTAAACGATGGTGATCTGTCCACCACGTCAGAGAGTGTCGAACAATCGGTTTTAAAGATATTAATTGAGATATCTTTGTATAATCCCTGCACCACTGGTTCAGCATACAGCGCTGAAGAGGTCGCATGTGAAAACGAGAAAAGGGAATCGCGTCCAATGCAGCAGTCATAAGACCTAGAATTTCCATGCATAAAGCTACCGAAGGGAATGATTGAGACTGAAGGTTTCGATAAGCTGAAATCAATTTCAGACGCCTCTTGTCCGTCAGAGACAGAATCAAGAACACTGAATCTATCAGGAAACCTAAAAAGGTTATCCTTGTCTGAGGAATCAAACAAACTTTTTGGTAAATTGATCCTCCAACCATGTTCTTGAAGAAACAACACTTATAAAAGACTGGAAAGGTTCTTTCTAGAGAAAATGAGCAAAGGGAATTGAATCCAATGCTGTGGCCATAAGACCTAAAACTTCTATGCATATAAAGCAACTGAAGGAAATAATAGAGACTAAAGGTACCGATAGACGGAACCCAATAACATTATCCCTTGTCTGATTGAGACAAGGACAGTGACACAAACTATCTGGAAACCTAAAAAAGGTGACCCTTGAGTGAGGAATCAAGAGCTTTAGAAAAGAAGATCCTTTAACTATGTCCTGAAGAGTAAGTGAATCATATGAGATTCCGCATCCTCAGAAAATAATCTGAATGAAAACAGAAAAATGAAAATATGCATTTATTGTATCTAATGAAAACAAATAATGCTATCAAAGACCATAAAAAGGCAAAATAGTTTGAATAAAACTCCAAAACCCGGTTCCTCAAAAGAAACTGGAAGAAATACCCCAGAAGATTCCAGGTCTGAGCAGCGCTTGAACCCCATGGGTGCCCAGCCATGCTTCAACAGTACCCAAAATATATAGGACAAAATAAATTTCAAAGGAGCCTTAACCTGCCCCTTACCAGCCAAGCTGGAATACGGCACGTACATCGCAAAATTAGGGAGCTGATTTCGAACTCCAATTATAGACATGTTACTTGGGAAAGAACAGGAATTTGTTCCTTAATAAGAACAACCAAACTAGTATAAGCTTAAAGTTTTAGTCTTAGAACTCAACCTTGAAGCCCAGAGTAACAGTTAAGAATTGAATCCAATTATAAAACAAATAATTGATTATCTTAGAACAAAGGAAATATGGATTTTTTTTTAAAAAAATCACAAAATTCTTCTAGCTAAAAAAGCTAAAGACATAGATTAACCCTCATTTGCGAAAATATTCAATAAAATGAAGACACAAATGAAATTATTAGCATGATAGTCCAGTTTAAAGGACCAGTCAATACAGTGGACTTGCATAATCAATAAATGCAAAACAACAAGACAAATGCAACAGCACCTAGTCTAGTAAATGTTGTCCCTTAACAATGCTAAAATAAATCATAATCTGATACTTGATCTTAAAGTAAACAGAGAAAATGAAGCAATTGCAATATCCAAATAAATCACAGGACCAACTAAATAATTTTCCATAAATAAGATACAACTATCTAAAGGAAAATAAATACTATTTTGCTATAGAAACAATAGCATAATTAGTAGAATTAGAGATAGCCCCAATAAATTGGAGAACCCTCCAAAATGAGTTTAACTGCTGGCAAAGAATATAGTTTGAAACCTTGAAGAAGGAATAAAAGAAAATTCTCAGCCTATTCCATTCCCTAGTATAGGGAATTGGAAAGAAAACCTCTAAAGAAATAAATAGGCAGAAATAATGTCAGCTAGTCTTAAAGAACTAGTTACCTTAATATCCAAAATAATCAACACCTTTTCAACAAAGAACAAATGTACTTTAATAATTGAAAAATAATAAAAAAGTAGATTTGTTAGTGTCAATATCTGATGAAGAAAATTTCTGAAAAAAACATCATCAGAGAAGGATAAATCAGTATGTTGTTGGTCATTTGAAACTTCAATAATTAAAAAAGAAGTGAAAAAGACCTAAAAATTAGAAGGCACGAAGTCAGACAAAGCCTTTAACATAGAATCAGAAAAATATTTCTTATAAATCTTCTAAATATTTCTTGTAAGAAAAGAAAATATATAAAGCATAAATACTAATGGATTCCGCATGTAAAAGTATAACATAATAACTTATTACAAACCATAGCTAAAGATAAACATTTATAACATTTAAAATAAATGAACTTAGCTTTGGTAGAACTGAAACTCAGTTAAGCGTTTTTCCAGAAGTGGCTTCTGATTCAGAGTCCAATTGAGACATCTTGCAATATGTAATAGAAAAAACAACATATAAAGCAAAATTGATCAAATTCCTTAAATGACAGTTTCAGGAATGGGAAAAAAATGGCAATGAACAAGCTTCTAGCAACCAGAAGCAATAAATAATGAGACTTAAATATTGTAGAGACAACAATGACGCTCAAATTTTTTAGCGCCAAAAAAGCCGCCCACATTATTTGGCACCTAAATGCTTTTGGCGCCAAAAATGGCGCCACATCCGTTAACGCCGACATTTTTTGCCGCAAAAACGTCAAAAAAAGGAAGCAACTTCCGGCGACACGTATGACGCTGGAAATGACAAGAAAATTTTTGCGCCAAGAAAGTCTGCGCCAAGAATGACGCAATAAAATGAAGCATTTTCAGCTCCCGCGAGCCTAACAGCCCACAGGAAAAAAAGTCAAATTTTAAGGTAAGAAAAAATTTAATTATTCATATGCATTATCCCAAATATGAAACTGACTGTCTGAAAATAAGGAATGATGAACATCCTGAATCAAGGCAAATAAATGTTTAAACACATATATTTAGAACTTTATATAAAAGTGCCCAACCATAGCTTAGAGTGTCACAGAAAATAAGACTTACTTACCCCAGGACACTCATCTACATGTAGTAGAAAGCCAAACCAGTACTGAAACGAGAATCAGTAGAGGTAATGGTATATATAAGAGTATATCGTCGATCTGAAAAGGGAGGTAAGAGATGAATCTCTACGACCGATAAGAGAGAACCTATGAAATAGACCCCGTAGAAGGAGATCATTGAATTCAAATAGGCAATACTCTCTTCACATCCCTCTGACATTCACTGCACGCTGAGAGGAAAACCGGGCTCCAACCTGCTGCGGAGTGCATATCAACGTAGAATCTAGCACAAATTTACTTCACCACCTCCACAGGAGGCAAAGTTTGTAAAACTGATTTGTGGGTGTGGTGAGGGGTGTATTTATAGGCATTTTGAGGTTTGGGAAACTTTGCCCCTCCTGGTAGGAATGTATATCCCATACGTCACTAGCTCATGGACTCTTGCTAATTACATGAAAGAAATGTATCCATCAGTAGTAGTTCATTACCTGTTGTTGTTTCCTCAACATCTAATGCACAAGATATACCTGTAAATTTAAAAGAATTTATTTCTGATTTTATTCAGAAGGCTTTGTCTGCCATTCCGCCTTCTAATAAACGTAAAAGGTCTTTTAAAACTTCTCAGTTGATGAAATTTCAAATGACCGGCAACATACTGATTTATCCTTCTCTGATGAGGATCTATCTGATTCAGAAGATCTTGCCTCAGATATTGACACTGACAAATCCTCTTATTTATTTAAAATGGAGTATATTTGTTCTTTATTAAAGGAAGTGTTGATTACATTAGAAATGGAGGAAACTAGTCCACTTGATATTAAAACTAATAACGTTTTATTCCAGAGGTTTTTCCAGTTCCTGATGCTATTTCTGATATGATTTCTAAAGAATGGAATAGGCCTGGTACTTCTTTTATTCCTTCTTCAAGGTTTAAAAAATTGTATACTTTGCCAGCAGTTAGATTGGAGTTTTGGGAAAAGATCCCCAAAGTTGATGGGGCTATCTCTACTCTTTCTAAACGTACTACTATTCCTACAGAAGATAGTACTTTTTTTAAAGATCCTTTAAATAGGAAACTTGACTCTTATCTAAGGAAGGCTTATTTATATTCAGGTCACCTTCTTAGGCCTGCAATTTCTTTGGCTGATGTTGCAGCTGCTTCAACTTTTTGGTTGGAAACTTTAGCGCAACAAGTATCGGATCATGATTTGTCTAGCATTGTTAAGTTGATTCAACATGCTAATAATTTCAATTGTGATGTCATTTTTGATATCATCAAAATTGATGTTAGATATATGTCTTTAGCTATTTTAGCTAGAAGAGCTTTGTGGCTTAAATCTTGGAATGCTGATATGACTTCTAAGTCCAGATTGCTATCTCTTTCTTTCCAAGGTAATTAATTATTTGGTTCTAAGTTGGATTCAATAATTTCAACTGTCACTGAGGGGAAGGGAGTCATTTTGCCTCAGGATAAAAAACCTAAGGGTAAATCTAAAGCTTCTAACCGTTTTCATTCCTTTCGACATAATAAGGAACAGAAATCTAATCCTTCCCCAAAGGAATCTGTTTCCAATTGGAAGCCTTCCTCAAATTGGAATAAATCCAAGCCATTTAAGAGATCAAAGCCAGCCCCCCAAGTCAGCATAAAGGTGTGGCCCTCATTCCAGCTCAGCTGGTAGGGGGCAGATTAAAATTTTTCAAAGATGTTTGGATCAATTCGGTCCAAAATCATTGTATTCAGAGTATTGTCTCTCAGGGGTACAGAATAGGATTCAGAGTAAGACCGCCTGTGAGAAGATTTTTTCTCTCACGTATTCCAATGAACCCAGTAAGGCTCAGGCTTTCCTGAAGTGTGTTTCAGATCTGGAGTTATCAGGGGTAATCATGCCAGTCCGTTTCAGAAACAGGGTCTGGGGTTTTATTCAAATCTATTCATTGTCCTAAAGAAAGAAAATTCATTCAGACCAGTTCTGGATCTAAAGATTTTGAATCAATATGTAAGAGTACTAACTTTCAAAATGGTGACTATAAGGACTATTCTGCCTTTTGTTCAGCAAGGGCATTATATGTCCACAATAGACTTACAGGATGCATATCTTCATATTCCGATTCATCCGGATCACTATCACTTCCTGAGATTATCTTTTCTAGACAAGCATTACCAATTGGTTGCTCTTCCTTTTGGCCTAGCGACAGATCCAAGAATCTTTCCGAAGGTTCTCGGTGCCCTACTTTCTGTAATCAGAGAGCGAGGTATTGCGATGTTTCCTTATTTGGACGATATCTTGGTACTCGCTCAGTCTTTATGTTCTGCAGAATCTCACATGGTTGGAGGATCAATTTACCAAAAAGTTCTTTGATTCCTCAGACAAGGGTAACCTTTTTAGGTTTCCAGATAGATTCAGTGTCCATGACTTTGTCTCTAACAGACAAGAGACGTTTGAAATTGATTGGAGCCTGTCGGAACCTTCAATCTCAGTCATTCCCTTCAGTAGCTATGTGCATGGAAGTTTTAGGTCTCATGACTGCAGCATCGGACACGATCCCCTTTGCTCATTTTAATATGAGACTTCTCCAGCTCTGTATGCTGAACCAATGGTTCAGGGATTATACAAGGATATCACAATTAATATCCTTAAATCCCAATGTTCGACTTTCTCTGACTTGGTGGTTAGATCACCATCGTATATTTCTAGGGGCCTCTTTCATTCGTCTAACCTGGACTGTGATCACAACAGATGCGAGTCTTTCAGGTTGGGGAGCTGTTTGGGGATCTCTGACAGCACAAGGGGTTTGGAAATCCGAAGAGACGAGATTACCAATCAATACTTTGGAACTCCGTGCAATTCTCAGGGCTCTTCAGTTTTGGCCTCTGTTGAAGACAGAACCGTTCATTTGTTTTCAGACAGACAATATCACAACTGTGACATATGTCAATCATCAGGGTGGGACTCACAGTCCTCAAGCTATGAAAGAAGTATCCCAGATTTTTTATGCGGATCTTGTTCGGATGTCCAGTTGCCAACCTTGGCCACTTCCATTAAGGCCAGACCTTCTATCTCAAGGTCTGTTTTTTCCATCAGGATCTCAAATCATTAAAATTGAAGGTATGGAAATTGAACGCTTAGTGCTTAGTCATAGAGGTTTCTCTGACTCAGTGATTAATACTATGTTGCAGGCTCGTAAATCTGTTTCTAGAAAGATTTATTATCGAGTTTGGAAGACTTACATTTCATGGTGTTCTTCTCATAAATTTTCTTGGCATTCTTTTAGAATTCCTAGAATTTTACAGTTTCTTCAGTATGGTTTGGATAAAGGTTTGTCTGCAAGTTCCTTGAAAGGACAAATCTCTGCTCTTTCTGTTTTATTCCACAGAAAAATTGCTAAACTTCCTGATATTCACTGATTTGTACAGGCTTTGGTTCGCATCAAGCCTGTCATTAAATCAATTTCTCCTCCTTGGAGTTTTAATTTGGTTTTGAAGGCTTTACAGGCTCCTCTATTTGAGCCTATGCATTCTTTGGACATTAAACTACTTTCTTGGAAAGTGTTGTTCCTTTTGACCATCTCTTCTGCTAGAAGAGTTTCTGAATTATCTGCTCTCTCTTGTGAATCTTCTTTTCTGATTTTTCATCAGGATAAGGCAGTTTGCGGACTTCATTTAAATTCTTACCTAAGGTTGTGAATTTTAACAACATTAATAGAGAAATCGTTGTCCCTTTTTTGTGTCCTAATCCTAAGAATTCTTTGGAGAGATCTTTACATTCTTTGGATGTGGTGAGAGCTCTGAAATATTATGTTGAAGCTAATAAAGATTTCAGGAAGACTTCTAGTCTATTTGTTATCTTTTCTGGTTCCAGGAAAGGTCAGAAGACTTCTGCCGTTTCTTTGGCATCATGGTTAAAGCTTTTCATTCATCAAGCTTATTTGGAGTCGGGTAAAGCCCCGCCTCAGAGAATTACAGCTCATTCTACTAGATCAGTTTCCACTTCTTTAGTTTTTAAGAATGAAGCTTCAGTTGATTTGCAAAGCAGCAACTTGGTCTTCTTTGCATACTTTTACTAAATTCTACCATTTTGATGTATTTGCTTCTTCGGAAGCAGTTTTTGGTAGAAAAGTTCTTCAGGCAGCTGTTTCAGTTTGATTCTTCTGCTTATGATTTAAGTTTTTATTTTTATTTTTTGAGAATAAACTTATATTTGGGTTGTGGATTAATTTTTTTATTTTGTCCCTCCCTCTCTAGTGACTCTTGCGTGGAGTGCCACATCTTGGGTATTGCTATCCCATACTTCACTAGCTCATGGACTCTTGCCAATTAGATGAAAGAAAACATAATTTATGTAAGAACTTACCTGATAAATTAATTTCTTTCATATTGGCAAGAGTCCATGAGGCCCACCCTTTTTATGGTGGTTATGATTTTTTGTATAAAGCACAATTATTTCCAAATTCCTTTGTTGATGCTTTTAACTCCTTTCTTTTTCACCCCACTTCGTGGCTATTCGTTAAACTGAATTGTGGGTGTGGTGAGGGGTGTATTTATAGGCATTTTGAGGTTTGGGAAACTTTGCCCCTCCTGGTAGGAATGCATATCCCATACGTCACTAGCTCATGGACTCTTGCCAATATGAAAGAAATTAATTTATCAGGTAAGTTCTTACATAAATTATGTTTTTATGTTGATGTATTTTCAATGATTTGTTACACTAGCTGTAAAGTATCACATTTAGGAGAAATTGCATTTGCAGGTTTATTTGTATATATGAAGTATCTGCTTTTGTGCTTTTAATCCAAAGCCTATTACAATTGGTTGAGTTTCAGCTAATAGCATATCTCATTGTCCTTATATGATATTTGTTTGGGAAAACTGGAGCTCAGTGCTCAGACAGAACAATGGAAAAGTATCATTTTATTACTTTACTATCCTGTGCCCTACGGAGGGTGTAATTTCTTCTTCTGACTGTGTTAGGCTATTCAATAGATGAGACTCCAGTATAAAATGTTTACTATAAGTGGGTATACAACAGGCTAAATTAGTTATTTCAAATGCCAAAATAAGGGTGAAGGAGCTACTTGTAAACTATTAAATACACTCCATCAGGTAAGATTGATCACTGGGAACAATTTAAAGGGGAGAAAATGTTTTGGGTAAAAAGTTAGTTTATTCTTTTAGTGTAAATTATTATTATTATTCTTTTTAGAAATCTCATTTTGTTGTATACAATTGTTATATTTAGTCAGAGAGCTGCAAAAATGTTGAATATCAAATTATACATAAACATGAAATCATTGTGTATTTATTAAAATCCTAGTTATGTAAAAGTATAGCATAGGGTTCTGAAGCTTTTCCCAAATTATTTGTGCCAAACATGATTTATTTAACAATGGGTTTGCACTGTGCATGCAAGCAGGGGCCATATAGAACAGTGGCTGTGCCATTATTAGTGGACCTTTTACAGGGTATAATATTGTGTGTTCCTTTGTAAATTTATGGTTAGGGATTTTATTTGTAAATGTGCAACTGGAGTTTATTGATCTTCTGAAATGATTGCATTATTAGCGTGATCTCATAGTATTGTGCAGGGTAGAATTTGCAAAACCAGAAAGTTGTTATAGGATTTTAATTATTTGTAGTGTTTTGCTAGAATGTAGTATTTTTCAGTGCTGTGTTTCAGTGAATGAAGTATATGTGTTGAATTTCAGGTCGATTCTGGTTGTTAAACGTTTGTGCCGACTGTTAATGTTCTGTGTAGTGGACAGTTGGCTTATACAGGCCCATTTATCAAGCTCCGTATGGAGCTTGAAGGGCCGTGTTTCTGGCAAGTCTTCAGACTCGCCAGAAACACAAGTTATGAAGCAGCGGTCTAAAGATCGCTGCTCCATAACCCTGTCCGCCTGCTCTGAGCAGGCGGACAGAAATCGCCTGAAATCAACCCGATCGAATACGATCGGGTTGATTGACACCTCCCTGCTGGCGGCTGATTGGCCGCGAGTCAGCAGGGGGCGGCGTTGCACCAGCAACTCTTGTGAGCTGCTGGTGCAATGTTAAATGCGGAGAGCGTATTGCTCTCCGCATTTAGCGAGGTCTTGCGGACCTGATCCGCAGTGTTGGATCAGGTCCGCAAGCCCTTTGATAAATGGGCCCCTTAGTGTTTTCTAAGAGAATGTTATGTTTTTATTTTTAGTGAATGTGTGTGGTAGGGTGCTGTATGAATGGAATATGGAATATTGAGGTGTCTGATTTTGCCTGATTTTAAGAATAGTATACTACTTCTTTTAGGAGTGGATTTTCTTTTTAGTTTGCTGTCATATTGCGTTTGCATGACACATAGGGTGTTTCACGCGAACAAAGAGGGGAGTATTGATGAGTATCTTTTCTATTTTGATATTTATGTGATTTTGGTTATTAACACAATATTTCTATTTGCAGGATGAGATCATGGAGCTGTATCCAGAAAGAAAAAAACACTAAATTATTTTTGAGTTTTTCATATTTAGGTCAAATCTGTACAGATAAACTTCCATAGTGCACTCTCCAAAAGATTGAAGATTGAATGCAAGTAAACCTTTTAAAGAGAGAGAAAAAATGAAGATAAAAGACGTTTTGTCAAGCTTATTTTAACCACCATACTGCAGTAAAAGTTGCTGAACTATCTTTGGATCCATTCTTTACATTACACGCTGGTACCAGCCCCAGAACTGGACTCTGGGTAACCTATGACTGCTTCCTATGATGTCTTCAGAACATAAAGACTATCCTTCTCTGGACTGTGCCTTGCCTGTTGATATTGAGGACCTGTTACGCTGTTACAGAGTCATCCACAGCTAAATTAGAGGAGTATTGTTTTAACTTGTTTACTTATATTCTCTTGTAATTGCATTATTTTTATTGACTATATTAGTTATAGGAAGTCATATAGCTTTATCTGCAGAAAAGTATGCCTTATTTGTATTAGTATATAGAAAGATAGAGAAAAGCGCTAGAAATCCTATCCTGCTACCTCAGATAAAGCCCTTTAAGTGAAACTCAAAATATACAATTAAAGAAAAAACAAAGAGGAGCGCTAAAAGCAAAGATATAATTTAATCTAAAAAAAACATCAAAATAAAAGAATCACATAAAGTGGCTACGATTGTGAAGCATGTTACAACAATATAAAATACAATTTAAGATACAATTAGAAATAGGGACGTCTCCCTTTGGCAATATAGAAAGAAATTTAAAAAATGTATAACTTATGTAAAGTCGTACTGATAAGTTTACATACCCTGGCAGAATTTATGATTTCTTGGCCATATTTTAGAGAATATGAATGATAACACAACAACTTTTCTTTCACTCATGGTTAGTGTTTGTCTGAAGCCATTTATTATCAATCAACTGTGTTTACTCTTTTTAAATCATAATGAGAACAGAAACTACCCAAATGACCCTGATCAAAGTTTACATACCCTGGTGATTTTGGCCAGATAACATGCACACAAGTTGACCCAAAGGGGTTTGAATGGCTATTAAAAGGTAACCATCCTCACCTGTGATCTGTTTGCTTGTAATTAGTGTGTGTGTATAAAAGGTCAATGAGTTTCTGGACTCCTGACAGACCCTTGCATCTTTCATCCAGTGCTGCACTGACGTTTCTGGATTCTGAGTCATGGGGAAAGCAAAAGAATTTTCAAAGGACAAAGGGAAAAGATAGTTGAACTGTATAAAACAGGAAAGGGATATAAAAAGATATCCAAGGAATTGAGAATGCAAATCAGCAGTGTTCAAACTCTAATCAAGAAGTGGAAAATCATAAATTCTGCCAGGGTATGTAAACTTATGAGCACAACTGTAAGTCTTAAAAAAGCCCAGTTCAGGGCGAAATGCATAGAAACATATTTTTTAACTAGGAATTCTGTCACTGCACCTTTGGCGGTCCTTATTGTGAATTTTTGGGAATTTGCTGTTCATGCGCTATATAGCACTCGCTCCTTTCATTTTGGTGGATGTTTGGCCCAATATGAACTACTGATAATACATGTCATACTACATTCTATTTATTGTGTCTGGAGATTGTATTTACCTGGGTCTTTATTATTGATTCTGGTCATTACCATTATTTGTATTAGTACACATTGTAGTTTATGTACTTAAACAAAGTAACCTTACAGATAAGTGTAACTCTAAACCTTGCAGTATTGTAACCTATTGTATGGCCCACTGAGTATAGAGAATATGTTTGCACCTTTATAGTTTAAATAAAATGCTGCAATATTTCAGAATAATCTAGACCCTTCACCATTATAGAACATAGAAGGTTCACCCATGTTTCTATACCGCCTCTTAATATATGAGCGAAGAAGGGATATATGTGTCTTACGGTGGAGAAGAGTGTGAGAATAGGAAGTTTTTGTAGTAATTTCCCATTGTAATCATTCCTTAGTATATTATCAAACTACTCAAAATAAAAGAGAGTGAGGACACGTTTCAGCTAGAAATTTATATAAATTATACAGAGAAATATGAGTTTTGGGAGTAGTATAATTATAGTGATATTGATGGTATATTTTCTACATACAATGGCTCTTATTGGATCTGTGTTATGAAAGCTTTATTAACTGGTATGGTATCTACTATTTGAGTTTTGTAATTCCAGGTGTTTGTCCGCAAAAGGAATTATCTCACCATAAAGATGTGTTTACCTTTAAAAGATTGTGTAGTTTTAATAATGTTATGACTGTATTCTTTCCTCAGAAGCGCAATAAAAAGGCTAGGGCAGAATAAGGGTGAAATTTGTACAATGCTTGTGGTATTTACTTCAAAACTATATGTGTACAATCATATGTGTCCAAGATATCTAAATGGATATAGTATTGGGTATAATTAGAATGTTGTATCTATTAAAATATATTTATTGTATGTCTATTAAAATATGTTTTGAAACAGTGTACTTGTTCCAAAAATGAGTACAAATTAACAATGTTATAGTACATAACATGGATCCATGTAATACAATGATCTCTAAATTGAAAAATACACACACACACATACATATATATATATATATATATATATATATATACAGTACAATAGGTAAAGAACAATACAATAATGTGAAAGAAATAATGTGTGGACCCAGTGGTGGTATAGTTCAATTAGTCCCAGAGAGAGATCCGTGATAGAAGTCTATGATAAATCAGTGTCGAATCCTAAAGTGATGCCGTGCCAAAGGTTGGTGAATCCACTATGCAAAAAATATATTTAAAAAACATAATTTTTGTAAGAGCTTACCTGATAAATTAATTTCTTTCATATTGGCAAGAGTCCATGAGACCCACCCTTTTTATGGTGGTTATGATTTTTTGTATAAAGCACAATTATTTCCAAATTCCTTTTTTTGAGTCCATGAGCTACTGACGTATGGGATATACAATCCTACCAGGAGGGGAAAAGTTTTCCAAATAAAAAGGGTGGGTCTCTTGGACTCTTGCCAATATGAAAGAAATTAATTTATCAGGTAAGTTCTTACATAAATTATGTTTTCTTTCATGTAATTGGCAAGAGTCCAAGAGCTAGTGACGTATGGGATAGTAATACCCAAGATGTGGAACTCCGCAGAAGAGTCACTAGAGAGGGAGGCAAACTGAAACAGCTGCCTGAAGAACTTTTCTACTAAAAACTGCTTCCGGAGAAGCAAATACATAAAAACGGTAGAATTTAGAAAATGTATGCAAAGAAGACCAAGTTGCTGCTTTGCAAATCTGCTCAACTGAAGCTTCATTCTTAAAAGCCCACAAAGTAGAGACTGATCTAGTAGAATGAGCTATAATTCTCTGAGGCGGGGCCTGACCCAACTCCGAATAAGCCTGATGAATCAAAAGCTTTAACCAAGATGCCAAGGAAATGGCAGAAGCCTTCTGACCTTTCATAGAACCAGAAAAGATAACAAATAGACTAGAAGTCTTCCTGAAATCTTTAGTAGCTTCAACATAATGCTCTTACAATATCCAAAGAATGTAAGGATCTCTCCAAATAATTCTTAGGATTAGGACAAAAAGAAGGAACAACAATTTCTCTATTAATGTTGTTAGAATTCACAACCTTATGTAGAATTTTAAATGAAGTCCGCAAAACTGCCTTATCCTGATGGAAAATCAAAAAAGGAGATTCACAAGAAAGAGCAGATAATTAGGAAACTCTTCTAGCAGAAGAGATGGCCAAAAGGAACAACACTTTCCAAGAAAGTAGCTTAATGTCCAAAGAATGCATAGGCTCAAACGGAGGAGCCTGTAAATCCTTCAAAACCTTTAATGAAAGGCTTGATACGGACCAAAGCCTGTACAAAACAGTGAATATCAGGAAGCTTAGCAATCTTTCTGTGGAATAAAACAGAAAGAGCAGAGATTTGTCCCTTCAAGGAACTTGCAGACAAACCTTTATCCAAACCATCCTGAAGAAACTGTAAAATTCTAGGAATTTTAAAGGAATGCCAGGAGAATTTATGAGAACACCACAAAATAGAAGTCTTCCAAACTCGATAATAAATCTTCCTAGAAACAGATTTACCAGCCTGTAACATAGTATTTATCACTGAGTCAGAGAAACCTCTATGACTAAGCACTAGGCGTTCAATTTCCATACCTTCAAATTTAATGATTTGAGATCCTGATGGAAAAACGGACCTTGAGACAGAAGGTCTGGTCTTAAAGGATGTTGGCAACTGGACATCCAAACAAGATCCGCATACCAAAACCTGTGAGGCCATGCTGGAGCTACCAGCAACATAAACGATTGTTCCATGATGATCTTGGAGATCACTCTTGGAAGAAGAACTAGAGGCAGGAAAATATAAGCAGGTTGGTAACACCAAGGAACTGCTAACGCATCCACCACCTCCGCCTGGGGATCCCTGGACCTGGACAGGTACCTGGGAAGTTTTTGTTTAGATGGGAAGCCATCAAATATATATCTGGAAGACCATACATCTGAACAATCTGCGAAAACACATCTGGATGGAGCGACCACTCTACACCTGGGATATGAACTGCAGAAATTAAGAGCTGGATTCCGCCCAAGCAAGTATCCGAGATACTTCTTTCATAGCTTGGTGACTGTGAGTCCCACCCTGATGATTGACATATGCCACAGTTGTGATATTGTCTGTTTGAAAACAAATGAACGGTTCTCTCTTGAACAGAGGCCAAACCTGAAGAGCCCTGAAAATAGCACAGAGTTATAAAATATTGATTGGTAACCTCTCCTCTTGAGATTTCCAAACCACTTGTGCTGTCAGAGATCCCCAGACAGCTCCCCAAGCTGAAAGACTTGCATCTATTGTGATCACAGCCGAGGTTGGACGAACAAAAGAGGCCCCTTGAACTATACGATGGTGATCTAACCACCAAGTCAGAGAGAGTCGAACATTGGGATTAAAGGATATTAATTGTGATATCTTTGTATAATCCCTGGATATTAATTGTGATATCTTTGTATAATCCCTGCATCATTGATTCAGCATAAAAAGCTGGAGAGGTCTCATATGAAAATGAGCAAAGGGGATCGCGTCTGATGCTGCAGTCATGAGAACTAAAACTTCCATGCACATAGCTACTGAAGGGAATGATTGAGACTGAAGGTTCTGACAAGCTGAAACCAATTTTAATTGTCTATCGTCTGTTAGAGACAGAGTCATGGACACTGAATCCATCTGGAAACCTAAAAAGGTGACCCTTGTCTGAGGACTCAAGGAACTTTTTAGTAAATTGATCCTCCAACCATGTCTTTGAAGAAACAACACTAGTTGATTCATGTGAGATTCTGCAGAATGTTAAGACTGAGCTAGTACCAAGATATTTTTCAAATAAGGAAACGCTGCAATACCCCGTTCTCTGATTACAGAGAGTAGGGCACTGAGAACCTTTGAAAAGATTCTTGGAGCTGTCAATAGGCCAAATGGAAGAGCGGAAAATTGGTAATCCTTGTTTAGAAAAGAGAATCTCAGAAACTGATAGTGGTCTGGATGAATCGGAATATGAAGATATGCATCCTGTAAGTCTATCGTGGACATATACAGGGAGTGCAGAATTATTAGGCAAATGAGTATTTTGACCACATCATCCTCTTCATGCATGTTGTCTTTCTCCAAGCTGTATAGGCTCGAAAGCCTACTACCAATTAAGCATATTAGGTGATGTGCATCTCTGTAATGAGAAGGGGTGTGGTCCAATGACATCAACACCCTATATCAGGTGTGCATAATTATTAGGCAACTTCCTTTCCTTTGGCAAAATGGGTCAAAAGAAGGACTTGACAGGCTCAGAAAAGTCAAAAAGAGTGAGATATCTTGCAGAGGGATGCAGCACTCTTAAAATTGCAAAGCTTCTGAAGCCTGATCATCGAACAATCAAGCGTTTCATTCAAAATAGTCAACAGGGTCGCAAGAAGCGTGTGGAAAAACCAAGGCGCAAAATAACTGCCCATGAACTGAGAAAAGTCAAGCGTGCAGCTGCCAAGATGCCACTTGCCACCAGTTTGGCCATATTTCAGAGCTGCAACATCACTGGAGTGCCCAAAAGCACAAGGTGTGCAATACTCAGAGACATGGCCAAGGTAAGAAAGGCTGAAAGACGACCACCACTGAACAAGACACACAAGCTGAAACGTCAAGACTGGGCCAAGAAATATCTCAAGACTGATTTTTCTAAGGTTTTATGGACTGATGAAATGAGAGTGAGTCTTGATGGGTCAGATGGATGGGCCCGTGGCTGGATTGGTAAAGGGCAGAGAGCTCCAGTCCGACTCAGACACCAGCAAGGTGGAGGTGGAGTACTGGTTTGGGCTGGTATCATCAAAGATGAGCTTGTGGGGCCTTTTCGGGTTGAGGATGGAGTCAAGCTCAACTCCCAGTCCTACTGCCAGTTTCTGGAAGACACCTTCTTCAAGCAGTGGTACAGGAAGAAGTCTGCATCCTTCAAGAAAAACATGATTTTCATGCAGGACAATGCTCCATCACACGCGTCCAAGTACTCCACAGCGTGGCTGGCAAGAAAGGGTATAAAAGAAGAAAATCTAATGACATGGCCTCCTTGTTCACCTGATCTGAACCCCATTGAGAACCTGTGGTCCATCATCAAATGTGAGATTTACAAGGATTGAAAACAGTACACCTCTCTGAACAGTGTCTGGGAGGCTGTGGTTGCTGCTGCACGCAATGTTGATGGTGAACAGATCAAAACACTGACAGAATCCATGGATGGCAGGCTTTTGAGTGTCCTTGCAAAGAAAGGTGGCTATATTGGTCACTGATTTGTTTTTGTTTTGTTTTTGAATGTCAGAAATGTATATTTGTGAATGTTGAGATGTTATATTGGTTTCACTGGTAAAAATAAATAATTGAAATGGGTATATATTTTTTTTTTGTTAAGTTGCCTAATAATTATGCACAGTAATAGTCACCTGCACACACAGATATCCCCCTAAAATAGCTATAACTAAAAACAAACTAAAAACTACTTCCAAAACTATTCAGCTTTGATATTAATGAGTTTTTTGGGTTCATTGAGAACATGGTTGTTGTTCAATAATAAAATTAATCCTCAAAAATACAACTTGCCTAATAATTCTGCACTCCCTGTAATGCCCTTGCTGAATAAAAAGCAGAATAGTCCTTATAGTCACCATTTTGAATGTTGGCACTCTGTGAGGGTTTTCACATCATGTATGTTCCTTTAAGCAGCTACCTGCATCATCCTAGCCCTGCCCACAGAGCCTTTAAATCACCTGCTCACCCAAAGACAGGTGCTTAGTATTTGTTGCTTTTGACTGAGTAACTCCTGCTCATACTGAGCTCATATATTCCTGTAAAGAATATTACTTTTTTCCAACTACTCTTGGATTACAAAATCTTCCTGCTGGACCACTTATCATTACATCTCTTCAATTTAAAAGACTTCAGTTACCTGCATTTGGTTTTCTCCATTTCAGTAACATACACGGCTCTCGCCGCTTCATGAGAGGACTTAATTGAGTGATAGCTCTCCTTCCTAACCGGAGTCTGACTCTCCCCTCACTAGCCGGTTACTTGAAACCGCCGTTGATAACTTTCCTGCTGTATTATCCCAGCGTTTCTTACCGCAATTGGGATTCACGGGAGACCGGGGCTTGCCAGCGTTCTCAGCTGTCAATCAAGCAGCGTGTCAGCGAGCGACTCCTCCCCTGCCTTCCGCGCTACTCCACAGAACGCTGCGAGCTGCAGCAGCAGTGATACGCAAAGGAACTGTTACCATCCTAAGGAGGAATTGAGATCTGGGAACTCCTGTTTCACTTAGGTTTGTCTGTGTGCTAACTACTTTGGGGATTCATCAAACCAATTCAACCAGAGTCTGCACCCACTACTATTATCACTCATATTCACAATCAACCTGTGAAAACTGTAAAGCTGTTTTGGGACAATTATTACAGTTATACTTGTACATATAAAATCACTCTCAACCTATAACGAATATCACTCTCAGCTATAGTGATATTATACCAAGAGGGTGAAACATTCAAATACTTACTTATCTGTTCTGCAGTTGTGTTCCACAAAACACTAAGTCTGCTCAATCATTACACACTCTTACAAAACTATTCAAAATTTTCAGATCCAGAACTGGCCTGAATGAATTTTCTTTCTTTGGTACAATGAATAAATTTGAATAAAACCCCTGACCCTGTTCCTGAAATGGAACTGGTATGATTACCCCTGATAGCTCAAGGTCTGAAACACACTTCAGAAAAGCCTGAGCCTTTACTGGGTTTGCTGGGATGCGTGAGAGAAAAAAATCTTCTCACAGGAGGTCTTACTCTGAATCCTATTCAGTACCCCTGATAAATCTTAATCTGCCTCCTACCATCTGAGCTGGAATGAGGGCCGCACCTACATGCAGACTTAGGGGCTGGCTTTGGTTCCTTAAAAGGCTTGGATTTATTCCAATTTGAAGAAAGTTTCCAATTGGAAACAGATTCCTTGGGGGAAGGAATAAGTCTCTGTTCCTTATTTAGTTGAAAGGACATAGATTTAACATCAATTTTGATGAAAAAAATTGCATCACGAATAAAATGATTAGCATGTTGAAGTAAACAAACAATGCTATACAAATCATAATCCAATCATAATCCAATTTTTGTTGCGCTAAATTTTGCAACCACAAAGTTGATGCAGCTGCAACATCAGCCAAAGAAAATGCAGGACTGAGAAGATGACCCGAATATAAATAGGCTTTCTTTAGATAAGATTCAAGATTCCTATCTAAAGGATCTTAAAAAAAGAAGTACTATCTTCCATAGGAATAGTAGTATGCTAAGCAAGAGTAGAGATAGCCCCATCAACTTTGGGGATCTTTTCCCAAAACTCCAATGTAATTGCTGGCAAAGGATACAATCTTTTTAAAACCTTTAAAGAAGGAAAAAAGAAGTACCAGGCCTATTCCATTCCTTAGAAATCATATCAGAAATAGCATCAGGAACTGGAAAAACCTCTCGAGTAACCACAGGAGGTTTATAAACAGAATTTAAACGTTTACTAGTTTTAATATCAAAAGGACTAGTTTCCTCAATATCCAATATAATCAACACTTCTTTAACAAAGAACGAATATACTCCATTTTAAATAAATAAGTAGATTTGTCAATGTCAATATCTGAGGAAGGATCTTCTGAATCAGATAGATCCTCATCAGAGAAGGATAATTCAGTATGTTGTCGGTCATTTAAAATTTCATCAACTTTATGAGAAGTTTTAAAAGACCTTACATTTATTAGAAGGCAGAATGGCAGACAAAGCCTTCTGAATAGAAACAGCAACAGGCAATGTACTATTACTGACGGACAAGCTTATCATGACAACTATTACAAACCACAGCTGGAGATATAATATCCACAAGATTACAACAAATGTACTTAGCTTTGGTAGAACTGTTATCAGGCCACAGGGTTCCAACAGTGATTTCTGAGACAGGATTAGATAGACATCTTGCAAATGTAAGAGGAAAGACAACATATAAAGCAAAATTATCAATTTCCTTATATGGCAGTTTCAGAAATGGGAAAAAATGCAAACAGCATAGCCCTCTGATAGAGAAAAAAGGCAAGAGACATATAGGAATGGGGTTTAAAATAATGAAAACATTGAAAATATTTGGCGCCAAGTATGACGCACAAACAGAATATTTTTTGGCGCTAACAACATCCGGAAATGACACACACGCGTCATTGAAGACACAACCATGTGAAAGGACTCAGCGTCGACAAAGACGCCAGAAATTACGAATTAGCGTCATCGAACGTAACTTCGTGCCAAAAAAATCTTGCGCCAAAAAATACGCAATATACTTTGGCATTTCGTGCCCTCGCAAGCCTAATTCTGCCCGCAAATTTAAAATGACAGTCAATTGAAAAAAGACTATACCCCAGGTAAGAAAACACAATTTATGCTTACCTGATAAATTTATTTCTCTTCTGGTGTATCCAGTCCACGGATCATCCATTACTTGTGGGATATTCTCCTTCCCAACAGGAAGTTGCAAGAGGACACCCACAGCAGAGCTGTTATATAGCTCCTCCCCTAACTGCCATATCCAGTCATTCGACCGAAACAAGCCGAGAAAGGAGAAACCATAGGGTGCAGTGGTGACTGTAGTTTAATCTAAAATTTTGACCTGCCTTAAAATGACAGGGCGGGCCGTGGACTGGATACACCACAAGAGAAATAAATTTATCAGGTAAGCATAAATTGTGTTTTCTCTTGTAAGGTGTATCCAGTCCACGGATCATCCATTACTTGTGGGATACCAATACCAAAGCTAAAGTACACGGATGAAGGGAGGGACAAGGCAGGTACTTAAACGGAAGGTACCACTGCCTGTAAAACCTTTCTCCCAAAAATAGCCTCCGAAGAAGAAAAAGTATCAAATTTGTAGAATTTGGAAAAAGTATGAAGCGAAGACCAAGTCGCGGCCTGGCAAATCTGTTCAACAGAAGCCTCATTTTTAAAGGCCCAAGTGGAAGCCACAGCTCTAGTAGAATGAGCTGTAATCCTTTCAGGAGGCTGCTGTCCAGCAGTCTCATAGGCTAAGCGGATTATGCTTCTTAGCCAAAAAGAAAGAGAGGTTGCCGAAGCCTTTTGACCTCTTCTCTGTCCAGAGTAAACAACAAACAAAGCATATGTTTGACGAAAATCATTAGTAGCTTGTAAGTAAAACTTTAAAGCACGAACCACGTCCAGATTATGTAAAAGACGTTCCTTCTTTGAAGAAGGATTAGGACACAATGATGGAACAACAATCTCTTGATTGATATTCTTAGTAGATACCACCTTAGGCAAAAACCCAGGTTTTGTACGCAGAACTACCTTATCTGCATGGAAGATCAGATAAGGAGAATCACATTGTAAAGCAGATAACTCTGAGACTCTATGAGCCGAGGAAATAGCCATCAAAAAAAGAACTTTCCAAGATAAAAGCTTGATATCTATGGAATTAAGAGGTTCAAACGGAACCCCTTGAAGAACTTTAAGAACCAAATTTAAGCTCCATGGGGGAGCAACAGGTTTAAACACAGGCTTGATTCTAACCAACGCCTGACAAAACGCCTGAACGTCTGGAACATCCGCCAGACGCTTGTGCAAAAGAATAGACAGTGCAGAGATCTGTCCCTTCAAAGAACTACCTAATAATCCTTTCTCCAAACCCTCTTGGAGAAAAGATAATATCCTGGGAATCTTAACCTTACTCCATGAGTAACTCTTGGATTCACACCAATAAAGATATTTACGCCATATCTTATGGTAGATTTTCCTGGTAACAGGCTTTCGTGCCTGTATTAAGGTATCAATGACAGACTCGGAGAAGCCACGCTTTGATAAAATCAAGCATTCAATCTCCATGCAGTCAGTCTCAGAAAAATTAGATTTGGATGATTGAAAGGACCTTGAAGTAGAAGGTCTCGTCTCAAAGGCAGAGTCCAAAATGGAAAGGATGACATGTCCACTAGGTCTGCATACCAGGTCCTGCGTGGCCACGCAGGCGCTATCAAAATCACCGATGCTCTCTCCTGCTTGATTTTGGAAATCAGTCGAGGGAGCAGAGGAAACGGTGGAAACACGTAAGCCAGGTTGAAAGACCAAGGCGCTGCTAGAGCATCTATCAGCGTCGCTTCCGGGTCCCTGGACCTGGATCCGTAATAAGGAAGCTTGGCGTTCTGGCGAGACGCCATGAGATCCAGTTCTGGTTTGCCCCAACGATGAATCAATTGAGCAAACACCTCCGGATGGAGTTCCCACTCCCCCGGATGAAAAGTCTGACGACTTAGAAAATCCGCCTCCAAGTTCTCTACACCTGGGATATGGATCGCTGATAGGTGGCAAGAGTGTTTCTCTGCCCAGCGAATTATTTTGGAGACTTCTAACATCGCTAAGGAACTCCTTGTTCCCCCTTGATGGTTGATGTAAGCCACAGTCGTGATGTTGTCCGACTGAAATCTGATGAACCTCAGGGTTGTTAACTGAGGCCAAGCCTGAAGAGCATTGAATATTGCCCTCAATTCCAGAATATTTATTGGGAGGAGTTTCTCCTCTTGAGTCCACGATCCCTGATCCTTCAGGGAGTTCCAGACTGCACCCCAACCTAGAAGGCTGGCATCTGTCGTTACAATTGTCCAATCTGGCCTGCGAAAGGTCATACCTTTGGACAGATGGACCTGAGATAGCCACCAGAGAAGAGAATCTCTGGTCTCTTGATCCAGATTTAGTAAAGGGGACAAATCTGTGTAATCCCCATTCCACTGACTGAGCATGCATAATTGCAGCGGTCTGAGATGTAGGCGCGCAAACGGAACTATGTACATTGCCGCTACCATTAAGCCGATTACCTCCATGCACTATGCCACCGAAGGGCGCGGAATAGAATGGAGAACACTGCAAGAATTTAGAAGTTTTGATAACCTGGACTCCGTCAGGTAAATTTTCATCTTTACAGAATCTATCAGAGTCCCTAGGAAGGAGACTCTTGTGAGTGGGGACAGAGAACTCTTCTCCTCGTTCACTTACCACCCGTGCGACCTCAGAAATGCCAGAACTATGTCCGTATGGGACTTGGCAATTTGGAAATTTGACGCCTGTATCAGGATGTCATCTAGATAAGGGGCCACTGCTATGCCCCGCGGCCTTAGAACCGCCAGAAGCGATCCCAGAACCTTTGTAAAAATTCTTGGGGCTGTAGCTAACCCGAAGGGAAGAGCCACAAACTGGTAATGCCTGTCCAGAAAGGCAAACCTTAAGAACCGATGATGATCTTTGTGTCTCGGAATGTGAAGGTAAGCATACTTTAGATCCACCGTAGTCATATATTGACCCTCCTGGATCATAGGTAGGATGGTCCGAATAGTTTCCATTTTGAATGATGGAACTCTGAGGAATTTGTTTAAGATCATTAGATCCAAGATTGGTCTGAAGGTTCCCTCTTTTTTGGGAACCACAAACAGATTTGAGTAAAATCCCTGTCCCTGTTCCTCCTTTGGAACTGGATGGATCACTCCCATAACTAGGAGGTCTTGCACACAGTGTAAGAATGCCTCTTTCTTTATCTGGTTGACAGATAATCGTGAAAGGTGAAATCTCCCTTGTGGAGGAGAAGCCTTGAAGTCCAGAAGATACCCCTGAGATATAATCTCCAACGCCCAGGGATCCTGAACATCTCTTGCCCACGCCTGGGCAAAGAGAGAAAGTCTGCCCCCTACTAGATCCGTTACCGGATAGGGGGCCATTCCTTCATGCTGTCTTAGAGGCAGCAGTAGGCTTTTTGGCCTGCTTGCCTTTGTTCCAGGACTGGTTAGGTTTCCACGCCGTCTTGGACTGAGCAAAAGTTCCCTCTTGTTTTGTAGCAGAGGAAGTTGATGCTGCATTTGCCTTGAAGTTTCGAAAGGCACGAAAATTAGACTGTTTGGCCCTTGATTTGGACCTGTCCTGAGGAAGGGCATGACCTTTACCTCCAGTAATGTCAGCAATAATTTCCTTCAAACCAGGCCCGAATAGGGTCTGCTCCTTGAAGGGAATGTTAAGTAGTTTAGACTTTGAAGTCACGTCAGCTGACCAAGATTTAAGCCATAGCGCCCTACGCGCCTGGATGGCAAATCCAGAATTCTTAGCCGTTAGTTTAGTCAAATGAACAATGGCATCAGAAACAAAAGAATTAGCTAGCTTAAGTGCTCTAAGCTTGTTAAGTATGTCCTCCAATGGAGTCGTTGTCTGTAAAGCCTCTTCCAGAGACTCAAACCAGAACGCCGCAGCAGCAGTTACAGGAGCAATGCATGCAAGGGGCTGCAGGATAAAACCTTGTTGAATAAATATTTTCTTAAGGTAACCCTCTAATTTTTTATCCATAGGATCTGAAAAAACACAACTGTCCTCGACAGGGATAGTAGTACGCTTTGCTAAAGTAGAAACTGCTCCCTCCACCTTAGGGACCGTCTGCCATAAGTCCTGTGTGGTGGCGTCTATGGGAAACATTTTTCTAAATATAGGAGGGGGGGAAAACGGCACACCGGGTCTATCCCACTCTTTATTAATAATTTCTGTAAACCTTTTAGGTATTGGAAAAACCTTAGTACACACCGGCACTGCAAAGTATTTATCCAGTCTACACAATTTTTCTGGCACTGCAATTGTGTCACAGTCATTCAGAGCAGCTAAAACCTCCCTAAGCAAAACACGGAGGTTCTCAAGCTTAAATTTAAAAGTAGAAATATCAGAATCAGGTTTCCCTGAGTCAGAGATATCACCCACAGACTGAAGCTCTCCTTCCTCAGCTTCTGCATATTGTGAGGCAGTATCAGACATGGCTCTTAAAGCGTCTGTATGCTCTGTATTACGCCTAACACCAGAGCTATCACGCTTTCCTCTAAATACAGGTAGTCTGGCTAATACCGTTGACAGTGTATTATCCATGACTGCCGCCATGTCTTGTAAAGTAATCGCTATGGGCGTCCTTGATGTACTTGGCGCCATTTGAGCGGGAGTCAAAGGGTCTGACACGTTGGGAGAGTTAGTCGGCATAACTTCCCCCTCGTCAGAATCCTCTGGTGATAAATTTTTTAAAGACAAAAGCTGATCTTTATTGTTTAAAGTGAAATCAATACATTTAGTACACATTCTCATATGGGGTTCCACCATGGCTTTTAAACATAATGAACAAGGAGTTTCCTCTATGTCAGACATGTTTGTACAGACTAGCAATGAGACTAGCAAGCTTGAAAAACACTTTAAATCAAGTTAACAAGCAAATATAAAAAACGGTACTGTGCCTTTAAGAGAAACAAATTTTGTCAAAATTTGAAAAACAGTGAAAAAAGGCAGTAAATCAAACAAAATTTTTACAGTGTATGTAATAGGTTAGCAGAGCATTGCACCCACTTGCAAATGGATGATTAACCCCTTAATGCAAAAAAAACGGATCAAAAAAACGAAATAAACGTTTTTTAAACAGTCACAACAACTGCCACAGCTCAGCTGTGGCCCTACCTTCCTCAATAAATGACTTTTGAAGCCTTTAGAGCCCTTCAGAGATGTCCTATAGCATGCAGGGGACTGCTGAGGGAAGCTGAATGTCTCTGTCTGTAATTTTAACTGCGCAAAAAAGCGCTAAAATAGGCCCCTCCCACTCATACTATAACAGTGGAAAGCCTCAGGAAACTGTTTCTAGGCAAAAATCAAGCCAGCCATGTGGAAAAAACTAGGCCCCAATAAGTTTTATCACCAAAGCATATATAAAAACAATTAAACATGCCAGCAAACGTTTTATATTGCCATATTATCAGAGTATATATCTCTGGTAGTAAGCCTGATACAAGTCGCTATTAAATCGCTGTTTTTAGGCTTAACTTACATTAATCAGGTACCAGCAGCATTTTCTAGTCCCTAGAAAAACTTAAAACTGCACATACCTCAATAGCAGGATAACCTGCGCGCCATTCTCCCTCTGAAGTTACCTCACTCCTCAGACATATGTGAGAACAGCAGTGGATCTTAGTTACAAGCTGCTAAGATCATAGAAAATGCAGGCAGATTCTTCTTCTAAATACTGCCCGAGATAAAATAGTACAACTCCGGTACTATTTGAAAATAACAAACTTTTGATTGAAGAAAAAACTAACTATATTTTACCACTCTCCTCTTACTACCTCCATCTTTGTTGAGAGTTGCAAGAGAATGACTGTATATGGCAGTTAGGGGAGGAGCTATAAAACAGCTCTGCTGTGGGTGTCCTCTTGCAACTTCCTGTTGGGAAGGAGAATATCCCACAAGTAATGGATGATCCGTGGACTGGATACACCTTACAAGATAAATACGTTTTCCTAAAAAATGCATTTCCCAAATTTAAAACTGACAGTCTGCAAAAGGAAATATACTGAAACCTGAATCATGGCAAATATAAGTACAATACATATATTTAGAACTTTATATAAATACATAAAGTGCCAAACCATAGCTGAGAGTGTCTTAAAGGGACACTGAACCCAATTTTTTTCTTTCGTGATTCAGATAGAGCATGCAATTTTAAGCAACTTTGTAATTTACTCATATTATCAATTTTTATTCTTTCTCTTGCTATATTTATTTGAAAAAGAAGGCATCTAAGTTTTTTTTTTTAGCTCAGGACTCTGGACAGCACTTTTTTATTGGTAGATGAATTTATCCACCAACCCAGGTTGTTCACCAAAAATGGGCCGGCATCTAAACTGACATTCTTGCATTTCAAATAAAGATACCAAGAGAATGAAGGCAATTTGATAATAGGAGTAAATTAGAAAGTTGCTTAAAATGTCATGCTCTATCTGAATCACAAAAGGAAAAATTTGGGTTCAGTGTCCCTTTAAGTAATGAAAACATACTTACCAAAAGACACCCATCCATATATAGCAGATAGACAAACCAGTACTGAAACGGTTATCAGTAGAGGTAATGGAATATGAGAGTATATCGTTGATCTGAAAAGGGAGGTAGGAGATGAATCTCTACGACCGATAACAGAGAACCTATGAAATAGATCTCCCGTGAGGAAAACCATTGCATTCAATAGGTGATACTCCCTTCACATCCCTCTGACATTCACTGTACTCTGAGAGGAATCGGGCTTCAAAAATGCTGAGAAGCGCATGTCAACGTAGAAATCTTAGCACAAACTTACTTCACCACCTCCATAGGAGGCAAAGTTTGTAAAACTGAAGTGTGGGTGTGGTGAGGGGTGTATTTATAGGCATTTTGAGGTTCGGGAAACTTTGCCCCTTCTGGTAGGATTGTATATCCCATACGTCACTAGCTCATGGACTATTGCTATTACATGAAATAAAAATTATTTTTAAAGCAACAGTAAAGTAAAAAAAAATATTTCATGTTTTAAATAGGGCATGTAATTTTAAACAACTTTCCAATTTACTTTTATTACCAATTTTGCTTGGTTCTCTTTGTATTCTTAGTTGAAAGCTTAATCTAGGAGGTTCATGTGCTAATTTCTTAGACCTTGAAGACTGCCTCTAATCGGAAAGCATTTTGACAGTTTTTCACCACTAGTGGGCGTTAGTTCATGTGTTTCATAGAGATAACATTGAGCTTCGGCACGTGAAGCTCCTAAGAGCAAGCACTGATTGGCTAAAAATGCATGTCTGTCAAAAGAACTGAAATAAGGGGGCAGTTTGCAGAGGCTTAGATACAAGGTAATCACAGAGGTAAAAAGTATATTATTATAACTGTGTTGGTTATGCAAAATTGGGGAATGGATAATAGAGGGATTATCTACCTTTTTAAACAACAAAAATTCTGGTGTTTACTGTCCCTTTAACTATATCACACTTATAGTATGGTCTAGATTAGATCGACTCACACATTCTCTTATATATAGCGCACCCTAATGTTGGACACTTTAGTGTCACAACAGTTTAATTAATTTTCGCTCTATCTTACCTCCACTCTAATAGCGCACTGTTAATTCTCCCCCTATCTTACCTACACTCTAATAGCGCACTGATAATTCTCCCTCTACCTCACCTACACTCTAATAGCGCACTGATAATTCTCACTCTATCTTACCTACACTCTAATAGCGCACTGATAATCCTCCCTCTATATTACCTACACTCTAATAGCGCACTGTTAATTCTCACTCTATCTTACCTACACTCTAATAGCGCACTGTTAATTCTCCATCTATCTTACCTACACTCTAATAGCGCACTGTTAATTCTCCCTCTATCTTACCTACATTCTAATAGCGCACTGTTAATTCTCGCTCTATCTTACCTACATTCTAATAGCGAACTGTTAATTCTCACTCTATCTTACCTACATTCTAATAGTGCACTGTTAATTCTCATGCTATCTTACCTACATACTAATAGCGCACTGTTAATTCTCATTCTATATTACCTACATTCTAATAGCGCACTGTTAATCCTCCCTCTATCTTACCTACACTCTAATAGCGCACGGTTAATTCTCCCTCTATCTTATGTACACTCTAATAGCGCACTGTTAATTCTCACTCTCTTACCTCCATTCTAATAGTGCACTATTAATTCTCAATCTATCTTACCTACACACTAATAGCGCACTGTTAATTCTCACTCTATCTTACCTACACTCTAATAGCGCACTGTTAATTCTAACGCTACCTTACCTCCATTCTAATAGCGCAGTTAATTCTCACTCTATCTTACCTACACTCTAATAGCGCCTGTTAATTCTCCCTCTCTTACCTACACTCTAATAGCGCACTGTTAATTCTCACTATATCTTACCTCCATTCTAATAGCGCACTTAATTCTCCCTCTACCTTACTTACACTCTAATAGCGCACTGTTAAATCTCACTATATCTTACCTACACTCTAATAGCGCACTGTTAATTCTCACTTTACCTTACCTCCATTCTAATAGCGCACTGTTTATTTCTCCCTCTATCTTACCTACACTCTAATAGTGCACTGTTAATTCTCCCTCTATCTTACCTACACTCTAATAGCGCACTGTTATTTCTCACTCTATCTTACCTACATTCTAATAGCGCACTGTTAATTCTCACCCTATCTTACCTACACTCTAATAGCGCACTGTTAATTCTCACTTTACCTTACCTCCATTCTAATAGTGCACTGTTTATTTCTCCCTCTATCTTACCTACACTCTAATAGCACACTGTTAATTCTCACTCTATCTTACCTACACTCTAAAAGCGCACTGTTAATTCTCCCTCTACCTTACCTCCATTCTAATAGTGCACTGTTAATTCTCTCTTTATCTTACCAACACTCTAATAGAGCACTGTTAATTCTCACCATATCTTACCTACATTCTAATAGTGCACTGTTAATTCTCCCTCTCTTACCTACACTCTAATAGCGCACTGTTAATTCTCTCTCTATCTTACCTACACTCTAATAGCGCACTGTTAATTCTCGCTCTATCTTACCTACATTCTAATAGCGCACTGTTAATTCTCACTCTACCTTACCTCCATTCTAATAGCGCACTAATAATTCTCGCTCTATCTTACCTACATTCTAATAGGGTGAGAATTAACAGTGCGCTATTAGAGTGTAGGTAAGATAGGGTGAGAATTAACAGTGCGCTATCTTACCTACACTATAATAGCGCACTGTTAATTCTCCCTCTATCTTACCTACATTCTAATAGCGCACTGTTAATTCTCTCTCTATCTTACCTACACTCTAATAGCGCACTGTTAATTCTCGCTCTATCTTACCTACATTCTAATAGCGCACTGTTTTTTTTTTTTTTTTTGTTTTGTTTTTTTTTAACAACTTTATTTTTCAAATTTTTCTCAGGGTAAACCCGATCAGCATCACATAGCATTATACAATTATATTCATTCTTTGACATAACAGTGTATAACACAGTATAGACTTTTCAATGCGACAGGGTCCGATCAAAGTTTATAAAGTCTTTTCTTGAGCCATGCGAGGCGGTCAGGCCCCTTTTCATATTTAAAACAGTTATAACAAAACATAACCTCAACAACAAAAAGAAAAAGAAAATAACTAAAAATAAAATAAAATAAAATAAAATAAGGAGAATAAGATAACAATAAGAATAAAGTAAATCATTAGGTAAGAGATAATGGCAATCAGCATCAAAGAGGTCACTGACATTGTAGGATTATACATTTCGAGGTATATTAGAAACTCACTCCTAGGCACTAACCGCACATTGGTGAACTCTTCATCACCCATGTGAGTCACATCTTGCGTCAATCATGATTGTGCGTGTGCAGGTCTATTACATAGTCTGCTATATTGAAAAACCTTAAACATCCCTAAAATCAAATGCAGTATTGCCAATAATTAACACCTGGTACAAAATACAAAATATGAGATAGAAAGCAATCTAGGTACCTTCACTATGTAAGTGTAAATATATTCAGGCTTCTGCTACGACGGATGGCTGCGGCTCCCATTCATGGGTCTCCTCACTGGACCAAGAAACCCTCAAGTCAGTCAGTCATGGTCAGTTTAAGAGTCAGAGTCAGATTCTGAGGTATACCAGCGTCCACGCAAGTTTTCAGTCAGCATAAACACAGAGTGTTCAAAGGGACGTAGTACTTTTTTCCTGAGTCCCTTTGGTAGGTACATAAGGTATGCATCCCACTTGTTCATAAATGATTTAATTCTAGCATCTTGGTCACTCTGTGTGTCTGCAAGTTCTACCAGGAATTGTTGGTATATGGCATGAATTAGTTTTTTGAAGGGGGGTTCCCTATTTTTAACCCAGTATTGCAGGATCAATCTCCTAGCCATGAGCACTACAAGGTTAAAGAACCTCTGGTGGTTGGGAGATGGAGAGGTGTCTTGAAAGAGGAATACACTGGCCACCGTTAAAGTTATTTCTGTTGTAAGTACTTTTGACAGCCAAAATTTGGTTTTGCCCCAAAATCTCCGTAGTTTCGGGCAGTCCCACACTAGGTGTACCAAGTCTGGGGTATGAGCTGAGCATTTAGGGCATTCATCTACAGCATCTTGAACCCATTTGGATCTAATGTGAGGAGTTATATATGCATGATGCAGGAATTTAGTTTGCGTTTCTCGTAGATTCTCTGAAAGGGTGGCTACTCTTACCCTAGTTATGCTCTGTGTGATATGTTCTTCCATTACTTCGGGGATCCTCTGTTCCTGCCATTTAGTAGTGATGTTATGCAGTGTTTGTGATTCATGATGTGCAACTATCAGTTTGTAAATGGGGGATATGGAGTGTTGACCTTGAGCTGCCATGTTGCAGAGGGAAGCAATCTTAGTTATGTCCAGGGAAGCCAAACCCTCCGTCAGTAGGCTTCGCACATAGTGTCTACTCTGGAAATAAGCGAATCTGTGTGTGATAGGGAGGGCGTACTGTGTTCGTAAGTCATTGAAGGGATGTATCTGCTGTGTCAGGGGATTAATCAGTTGCGCTACCGTGGTCAAGCCCTTTTGTTCCCAGAGTTGAAAGACAGTTGTGGTATACCCTGGAATGAAATTAGGGTTCCCTTGGAGCGGTAGGTATTTGCTAAATGTGAACTTTATTCCCCATGTTTTGCATAGCTTGGCCCATGCTCTCAGCGGATCTCTGAAAAGTATGTTTTGTTTTATGTGTGGGGGGAGTGTCACCATTGATGTGTGTGGCAGGAAGGCTGGGTGTATGGGTGTCAGGAGTTCTCTTTCCACAGGCGGAGAGAAGTAATCTGATTGTGTCAGCCACCCCACCACTATCTTAGATAGAGATGCCCAGTTGTACCATTGAAGATTAGGGAGACCAAGTCCGCCCGCCCCAACTGGCATTGCCAGATGGAGTCTATTAATCCTCGGTTTCTTGTGTTGCCAGACAAATTTGCCAAACAGAGCCGACAAGTTGCCGAGATCTCGTTTGGTCAGTAAGAGAGGTAGCATCTGTAGGGGATAGAGTAATTTTGGTAGTATAATCATTTTCAGGAGTTGGGTTCTACCCGTTAGTGATAAGGGTAGGTTCCTCCAGCCTGTCATCTGATTTTGAATGTGAGTTATTGTTTTACCTATGTTTAGGTGGTACAGTTTGTTCACATCAACATTGAGATGTATTCCCAGGTATGTGAAGGTGCCCTTAGTTACTTTAAAATCAATGCCCTGCAGTTGTGTTTTATTTGTATTACGTAGCCATGTCAATTCGGACTTGTCTATGTTGATTTTATAACCGGAAACATTACCGAATAGTTCTAATATGCGCAATATTTCAGGTAGGTTAATGTGTGGATTGGGGACATATAATAGGAGGTCATCAGCATATAAAGATAAGTGTATTGTCTGTCTGTGGATTTTTAGACCCTCACTATGTTGGCGGATGTAGCATGCCAGGGGCTCAATTGCCAGGTTGAAGAGTAGCGGGGACAGGGGGCACCCTTGTCTGGTTCCCCTTTCTAGGCGGAATGAGGGAGATATTTGACCATTAATGAGTATGGATGCTGAGGGTGAATTGTATAGTTGTTGGAGTGCTTGAAGGAAGTGCCCATATATGCCAAACTGTTCTAGAGAAGTATAGAGGTGGTCCCATTCTATTCTATCGAACGCTTTTTCAGGCGTCAATGGCGAGTAAACATGCATCTACAGTGGGTTTTTGGTGTTCTGTATAATATGATTTGCAGTAGTGGGCTATGATAGCTAATGTTTTCCTAATGTTAATTACTGAGGATCGGTTCTTAATGAAGCCAGTTTGGTCTGGGTGTACCAGATCTGGCAATATGTTTGCCAATCTGCTTGCCAAGATTTTGGTATATAATTTATAATCGCTGTTAAGCAGAGATATCGGTCTATATGAGGAGGTTAATGTATGGTCTCTGTTTGGCTTTGGTAGAATGCAGATGTTAGCATCTGTAAACCTTGCATCAGGGGTAGATTTTCCCAACAGGTAACTGGTGTAGGTAGAGGCTAGTACTGGGGCTATATCTGTGCTAAGGATCTTGCAATATTCGATAGGAAGGGAGTCTGGTCCTGCAGCCTTTCCTATTTTTGAGGTACCAATGGCCTTCAGCACCTCCTGTATATGTATGGGCGAATTAAGATTATCTCTCTGTGTTTCAGTTAGATGGGGTATGGTAACTTTACTCCAAAATGTGTGCTTGTCTTCTGCTTTTGTGTTTTGACTGGTGTATAGTGATTTGTAGTATGTTGTGAATTCCTTCATTATATCTTTGGTGTCCGTCTTAAGGTGTGTCCCAGATTTGATTGCTGTTATGATGGATTTAGGTGTGTGTAATTTCACCAAATTTGCCAGAAGTCTGCCAGCCTTATTCCCATGTCTATAAAACCTCCCCTGTCGATGTATATTAAACTTATGGTCTAGGATCTGCAAGTGTGAGTCTCTCTCTTTCTTGGCATCATAGTATTTCTGACGATTCAGTGTTGTAGGGTTAGTTAGGTATGTATTGTATGCCTCCGTTAAGTTACAGAGGAGTTGTGTGGTGACTTTAGCTTGCGACTTAGTGTGATTTGACGTGTAGGCTGTGATTCTTCCCCTAATAACCGCCTTAGAGGCATGCCAAAACAGGTCAGGGTTGGCTCTGTGTTGGTTATTGTCAGAAGTGTATTCTAGCCAGAAGGCCTTCAGGTGCTGGCGGAAATCTGCATTAGTGTAGAGATATGAAGGGAACCTCCAAGCTCTCTGGAAAGGAGGCAGTTTGCATGGCTGTAATGTTAGTTTTATGGGAGCATGGTCTGAAATTGTGATTGGGAGGATAGAACTGTCTAGTATATTAGGAGCAAGTTGAGGAGATGTGAGAAAGTAGTCAATGCGTGAGAAAGTATGATGAGTCTTAGAGACACAGGTATAATCTCTGTAGTCTGGGTGTCTGGATCTCCAGAGGTCATGTAGTCCCAGCCCTTCTCTGAAAGTCGATATTATCTGTATTTCTTTTTTCTGTTTGGGGTGTGATTTTTGCTGTGTAAGAGGAAGTGTTGGGTCCGGGAATCTATCCAATGGAAGTGCTTGTGCCATGTTAAAATCCCCTCCCACTATCACTGGAGAATCTGAGTGTAAGGCAATGAGTGATTGGAGAGACGCCCAGAACATCTGATCAGAATGGTTGGGACCATATACATTACATAACTGATACTTATTTGCGTCAACATGAACAGTGGTGAATATGTATCTTCCTTTGTTATCTATTTTTGTATTGGAAAAAGTTACTGGCAAGTTTTTGCGTACTAAGATGGCCACCCCACACTTCCTGCCCTCCGAAGGAGAGTAAAAAATGCGTCCTACCCACCTTATTTTTAATTTTTCGTGTTCCTCAGCCGTGAGGTGCGTTTCTTGCAATAGAGCAATATCAGCATGTAATGAGTTAAGAAATTGAATGATTTTGCTCCTCTTGGCTGGGGAAGTTATGCCTCCCACATTCCAAGATACTACCTTAAGGTTTGTGGCCATGTAAGGGGTTGATGGGATATTTGGGATGATGCATCTGTGTGGAGGTATAAAAGGCAAGTAGTGCTAGAAACAGGGGCTGCAACCAAGGTGTGAATAGTGTCCTGAGGGGAAAGGTGAGGGAGTGTAGTGGTAACTTATTTGTAATCTGTTGTGTGATATAGAAGAGGAAAGGACTCACATACAGTATCGATGGAAAATGATCAGTCAATGTATTCGTCATTGGTCGGAATCTCCATTTGCAGTTAGCCCATCCGCCGAGCTCAACCCTTAAGTATGCCACTAGAGTAGAGGGAAAAATGAAGTTAAAGTATACAATGGTACGTATTTTACAAGTGAAGGATGATATCGGTACAGCATATTATGAGGGCTACTCAGAATGCAATGAGAAATGGCTAGGTAATTTGGCTTGATGGCATCAGGGCCAAATATATGGTCAGTATGTAGATTACCCAAAAATGGAAAAAGGTATGTTAAAGAAATAAAATAAAACCTCAAAATAACAAGAACAACAACAACAACAACAACAGTATGTAATAACTTATATTCTAAAGAGGTAGGAGCTCCAGGAGTGTAAAGAGCAGCTCTCATCAGGGCCCACTCTTGTGACCATTTCCAAGGTGTGACCCCACCAGCAAGTGGAGAATCTTCAGCCTGGAGGACCTTTTGTTTCATGTAACATGTACGGTCATGAACCCTCATCTTGAAAGAGAAAAAGAAAAACCAGGCAGTAAAGTTGTATATGTTCAGGTTCCTGGATCTGGTTGCTGTTTCTCCATTTCTAGAAAAACTTTCAGTTCTTTGGGAGATCGGAAGAACTTGGCACCCCTAGTGGTTTGTAGTCTGAGTTTGGCAGGATAGAGAAGTGCCACTTGTCTACCCTCCTCATATAGTTTGGAGCAATAGGGGGCAAATTCCTTGCGTAGCTTAGTTACTTCTGCTGAGAAGTCCTGAAACAGAAGGAGTTTTTTCCCTTCAAAAATAACATCAGCCTCATGTAACCTATAAGCCCTCAGTAAAGCAAGTTTTTCTTGGTAGTTCAGACATTTAAATATAACCTGGCGAGGTCTGGTTGCTGAAGTAGTAGAGAGGCCGTTGTCTGGGCCAATGCGGTGGGCTCTTTCCACGTCCAGGGGAAGACGATCTGGATCGACACCTAGTAGTTTTGGAAACGTGAGGGCTGTAAATTCCAGCAGATCTTTACTCTTGATGCTTTCTGGAACTCCAATTATGCGGAGGTTGTTTCGCCTACTACGGTTTTCAAGATCTTCAACCTTGTCCTGTAGTGCCTGATTTTGTCGTAGTAGTTGTTTAATGGAGGTAGAGGTGCTGTTCTGTCTGTCCTCCACATCTGAAATCCTCTGTTCTGCCTGATTCATGCGTGCGGAAAATTGGCGCACCTCATTAGTTAAGGTGTCCATGCCTGTTTGAAGGGATTCCATTTTAGGCAAAAGAAAAGACTTTAATTCTAGTAGCAGATTTGTTGATTCAGTAATTGCTGGTTGAGAGGAGCCTGGGGAAGGAGGATTGTCAATCTGTGATTCTGTAACATGAATCTGCCTCCTGTCGGTTTGCTTTGATTTTGAGGTCATCCTGCCTTCTAATGTGTTGGTGATAGGTTTAAAGTATTTATCAACCTTCATGTGAGGTGTGTAAGGCACAGATATTATGATAATACAGTTCAGAGGAAAATATAGCTTGACGTGCTTGTGCCACTAGGTGTCACTGTTGTTTTAGAAATGGTGGATAGCAGGAAATACATGTGATGGGATTTGCAAGGGCCTTTCCCTTTCTTTTTTCACTCTCTTTATCACGTGGCTGCAATAAAATTTCTTTTAAGTCCCTGATCTAGGCCACATATGTACCACAACACTCCTTTAAAATAAAGCAATTCTGGTTACCATGTGTTTGCCAGTTGTTGCAATATTCAGGCAGCCCCAGTATCAAGGTCTGAAATCGTGCAAAATTCAGTTCAGTTAGTTTAGTTGGTGCCGGAACAAAGTTTAGTTACCATGTGCTTGCTAATTGTTGTGGCACTCAGGCATCTGTAGCATTAAGATGTGAAATCTTTTAGGATTCAGTTAATTTGCGCAAGAATATGTATTGAAATGGGATTGGCAAATAAAATACAGTCCGTGTTATTGTATGACTTTCTTGTGTTGCTTAATCTGGGCCTGTTTGAATGTTTGACTCTCACACTGGTACCTCAAGTGCAGCACTGCTGCTGTGTCCGGCTCCCAGCTGGGCTCCTGTGCTCTGCCTGGTATGCAAGTCCTCTGGATTTAGATGTAGACAGGTCTCTAGCAAGTATGATTGTGTAGCCAGGATTCCAGGGGTCTAATCCAGCATGGCGCCCCGCAGGTTGTATGTGGCCCGGTCTCTTTGTTTGTTTTTCTGCCGTGTCTCTTGGCGTGTATTGTCTTTCCGTTACTTGTGTGTCATCCGGCATTGAGGTTGTCTGTGTCTCAGCGTTTGCCACTGCTCCGCAGGCTCCGTTGTGCGATCTGTGGCCTGAGGGTCTTTCCAATATGGCGCCCAGTAGTTGCAGTGTATCTGCGCGGTGTTGCGCAACAGGTTCGTTCCGAGGGCAAGGGCGATGGAGAGCCCTTCACCAGAGGCAGCCAGTCCGGGCTTGTTATTGCCCAACAAGGCTAGTGTGTGGGGAAAACGGCAGATAGCAGAATCAATGGAGATTAGAGCTCTTAAAACACGGAGCTCTCACTCCTTGCTGCCTGCCGCTAGCTCCGCCCACCGGAAGTCCCTAATAGCGCACTGTTAATTCTCACTCTACCTTACCTCCATTCTAATAGCGCACTGTTAATTCTCGCTCTACCTTACCTACACTCTAATAGAGCACTGTTAATTTTCACTCTCTTACCTACACTCTAATAGCGCACTGTTAATTCTCACTCTACCTTACCTCCATTCTAATAGCGCACTGTTAATTCTCGCTCTACCTTACCTACACACTAATAGCGCACTGTTAATTCTCACGCTACCTTACCTCCATTCTAATAGCGCAGTTAATTCTCACTCTCTTACCTACACTCTAATAGCGCCTGTTAATTCTCCCTCTACCTTACCTACACACTAATAGCGCACTGTTAATTCCCACTATATCTTACCTCCATTCTAAAAGCGCACTTAATTCTCCCTCTACCTTACCTACACTCTAATAGCGCACTGTTAAATCTCACTATATCTTACCTACACTCTAATAGCGCACTGTTAAATCTCACTATATCTTACCTACACTCTAATAGCGCACTGTTAATTCTCACTTTACCTTACCTCCATTCTAATAGCGCACTGTTTATTTCTCCCTCTATCTTACCTACACTCTAATAGTGCACTGTTAATTCTCCCTCTATCTTTCCTACACTCTAATAGCGCACTGTTAATTCTCCCTCTATCTTACCTACATTCTAATAGCGCACTGTTAATTCTCACTTTACCTTACCTCCAATCTAATAGTGCACTGTTTATTTCTCCCTCTATTTTACCTACACTCTAATAGCACACTGTTAATTCTCACTCTATCTTACCTACACTCTAATAGCGCACTGTTAATCCTCGCTCTATCTTACCTACATTCTAATAGGGTGAGAATTAACAGTGCGCTATTAGAGTGTAGGTAAGATAGGGTGAGAATTAACAGTGCGCTATCTTACCTACACTCTAATAGCGCACTGTTAATTCTCCCTCTATCTTACCTACATTCTAATAGCGCACTGTTAATTCTCCCTCTATCTTACCTACACTCTAATAGCGCACTGTTAATTCTCGCTCTATCTTACCTACATTCTAATAGCGCATTGTTAATTCTCCCTCTATCTTACCTCCATTCTAATAGTGCACTATTAATTATCAATCTATCTTACCTACACTGTAATAGCGCACTGTTAATTCTCCCTCTATCTTACCTACACTCTAATAGTGCACTGTTAATTCTCCCTCTATCTTACCTACACTCTAATAGCGCACGGTTAATTCTCCCTCTATCTTACGTACACTCTAATAGCGCACTATTAATTCTCAATCTATCTTACCTACACTCTAATAGCACACTGTTAATTCTCCCTCTACCTTACCTCCATTCTAATAGCGCACTGTTAATTCTCCCTCTATCTTACCTCCACTCTAATAACGCACTGTTAATTCTCTCTATCTTATCTACACTCTAATAGCGCACTGTTAATTCTCGCTCTTTCTTACCTACACTGTAATAGCGCACTGTTAATTCTCGCTCATTCTTACCTACACTGTAATATCGCACTGTTAATTCTCCCTCTATCTTACCTACACTCTAATAGCGCACTGTTAATTCGCACTCTATCTTACCTCCATTCTAATAGTGCACTATTAATTATCAATCTATCTTACCTACACTGTAATAGCGCACTGTTAATTCTCCCTCTATCTTACCTACACTCTAATAGTGCACTGTTAATTCTCCCTCTATCTTACCTACACTCTAATAGCGCACGGTTAATTCTCCCTCTATCTTACGTACACTCTAATAGCGCACTATTAATTCTCAATCTATTTTACCTACACTCTAATAGCGCACTGTTAATTCTCCCTCTACCTTACCTCCATTCTAATAGTGCACTGTTAATTCTCCCTCTATCTTACCTACACTCTAATAGAGCACTGTTAATTCTCACCATATCTTACCTACATTCTAATAGTGCACTGTTAATTCTCCCTCTCTTGCCTACACTCTAATAGAGCACTGTTAATTCTCTCTCTATCTTACCTACATTCTAATAGCGCACTGTTTATTTTCACTCTATCTTACCTACACTCTAATAGCGCACTGTTAATTCTCACTCTACCTTACCTCCATTATAATAGCGCACTGTTAATTCTCGCTCTACCTTACCTACACTCTAATAGCGCACTGTTAATTCTCCCTCTATCTTACCTACACTCTAATAACGCACTGTTAATTCTCTCTATCTTACCTACACTCTTATAACGCACTGTTAATTCTCACTCTATCTTACCTACACTCTAATAGCGCACTGTTAATTCTCACGCTACCTTACCTCCATTCTAATAGCGCAGTTAATTCTCACTCTATCTTACCTACACTCTAATAGCGCCTGTTAATTCTCCCTCTATCTTACCTACACTCTAATAGCACACTGTTAATTCTCACTCTACCTTACCTCCATTCTAATAGCGCAGTTAATTCTCACTCTACCTTACCTCCATTCTAATAGCGCACTGTTACTTCTCGCTCTACCTTACCTACACACTAATAGCGCACTGTTAATTCTCACTCTACCTTAGCTCCATTCTAATAGCACACTGTTAATTCTCCCTCTACCTTACCTCCATTCTAATAGCGCACTGTTAATTCTCCCTCTATCTTACCTACACTCTTATAACACACTGTTAATTCTCACTCTATCTTACCTACACTCTAATAGTGCACTGTTAATTCTCACGCTACCTTACCTCCATTCTAATAGCGCAGTTAATTCTCACTCTATCTTACCTACACTCTAATAGCGCCTGTTAATTCTCCCTCTATCTTACCTACACTCTAATAGTGCACTGTTAATTCTCACTTTACCTTACCTCCATTCTAATAGCGCACTGTTTATTTCTCCCTCTATCTTACCTACACTCTAATAGCAAACTGTTAATTCTCACTCTATCTTACCTACACTCTAAAAGCGCACTGTTAATTCTCCCTCTACCTTACCTCCATTCTAATAGTGCACTGTTAATTCTCCCTCTCTTGCCTACACTCTAATAGAGCACTGTTAATTTTCTCTCTATCTTACCTACACTCTAATAGCGCACTGTTATTCTCGCTCTATCTTACCTACATTTTAATAGCGCACTGTTTATTTTCACTCTATCTTACCTACACTCTAATAGCGCACTGTTAATTCTCACTCTACCTTACCTCCATTATAATAGCGCACTGTTAATTCTCGCTCTACCTTACCTACACTCTAATAGCGCACTGTTAATTCTCACTCTATCTTACCTACACTCTAATAGCACACTGTTAATTCTCACTCTACCTTACCTCCATTCTAATAGCACAGTTAATTCTCACTCTACCTTACCTCCATTCTAATAGCGCACTGTTACTTCTCGCTCTACCTTACCTACACACTAATAGCGCACTGTTAATTCTCACTCTACCTTACCTCCATTCTAATAGCACACTGTTAATTCTCCCTCTACCTTACCTCCATTCTAATAGCGCACTGTTAATTCTCCCTCTATCTTACCTACACTCTAATAACGCACTGTTAATTCTCTCTATCTTACCTACACTCTAATAACGCACTGTTAATTCTCACTCTATCTTACCTACACTCTACAGGGAGTGCAGAATTATTAGGCAAGTTGTATTTTTGAGGATTAATTTTATTATTGAACAACAACCATGTTCTCAATGAACCCAAAAAACTCATTAATATCAAAGCTGAATAGTTTTGGAAGTAGTTTATAGTTTGTTTTTAGTTATAGCTATTTTAGGGGGATATCTGTGTGTGCAGGTGACTATTACTGTGCATAATTATTAGGCAACTTAACAAAAAACAAATATATACCCATTTCAATTATTTATTTTTACTAGTGAAACCAATATAACATCTCAACATTCACAAATAACATAATTTATGTAAGAACTTACCTGATAAATTCATTTCTTTCATATTAGCAAGAGTCCATGAGCTAGTGACGTATGGGATATACATTCCTACCAGGAGGGGCAAAGTTTCCCAAACCTCAAAATGCCTATAAATACACCCCTCACCACACCCACAATTCAGTTTAACGAATAGCCAAGAAGTGGGGTGATAAAAAAGTGCGAAAGCATATAAAATAAGGAATTGGAATAATTGTCCTTTATACAAAATCATAACCACCACAAAAAAAGGGCGGGCCTCATGGACTCTTGCTAATATGAAAGAAATGAATTTATCAGGTAAGTTCTTACATAAATTATGTTTTCTTTCATGTAATTAGCAAGAGTCCATGAGCTAGTGACGTATGGGATAATGACTACCCAAGATGTGGATCTTTCCACACAAGAGTCACTAGAGAGGGAGGGATAAAATAAAGACAGCCAATTCCTGCTGAAAATAATCCACACCCAAAATAAAGTTTAACGAAAAACATAAGCAGAAGATTCAAACTGAAACCGCTGCCTGAAGTACTTTTCTACCAAAAACTGCTTCAGAAGAAGAAAATACATCAAAATGGTAGAATTTAGTAAAAGTATGCAAAGAGGACCAAGTTGCTGCTTTGCAGATCTGGTCAACCGAAGCTTCATTCCTAAACGCCCAGGAAGTAGAAACTGACCTAGTAGAATGAGCTGTAATTCTCTGAGGCGGAGTTTTACCCGACTCAACATAGGCAAGATGAATTAAAGATTTCAACCAAGATGCCAAAGAAATGGCAGAAGCTTTCTGGCCTTTCCTAGAACCGGAAAAGATAACAAATAGACTAGAAGTCTTACGGAAAGATTTCGTAGCTTCAACATAATATTTCAAAGCTCTAACAACATCCAAAGAATGCAACGATTTCTCCTTAGAATTCTTAGGATTAGGACATAATGAAGGAACCACAATTTCTCTACTAATGTTGTTGGAATTCACAACTTTAGGTAAAAATTCAAAAGAAGTTCGCAACACCGCCTTATCCTGATGAAAAATCAGAAAAGGAGACTCACAAGAAAGAGCAGATAATTCAGAAACTCTTCTGGCAGAAGAGATGGCCAAAAGGAACAAAACTTTCCAAGAAAGTAATTTAATGTCCAATGAATGCATAGGTTCAAACGGAGGAGCTTGAAGAGCTCCCAGAACCAAATTCAAACTCCAAGGAGGAGAAATTGACTTAATGACAGGTTTTATACGAACCAAAGCTTGTACAAAACAATGAATATCAGGAAGAATAGCAATCTTTCTGTGAAAAAGAACAGAAAGAGCAGAGATTTGTCCTTTCAAAGAACTTGCGGACAAACCCTTATCTAAACCATCCTGAAGAAACTGTAAAATTCTCGGTATTCTAAAAGAATGCCAGGAAAAATGATGAGAAAGACACCAAGAAATATAAGTCTTCCAGACTCTATAATATATCTCTCGAGATACAGATTTACGAGCCTGTAACATAGTATTAATCACAGAGTCAGAGAAACCTCTTTGACCAAGAATCAAGCGTTCAATCTCCATACCTTTAAATTTAAGGATTTCAGATCCTGATGGAAAAAAGGACCTTGTGACAGAAGGTCTGGTCTTAACGGAAGAGTCCACGGTTGGCAAGAGGCCATCTGGACAAGATCCGCATACCAAAACCTGTGAGGCCATGCCGGAGCTACCAGCAGAACAAACGAGCATTCCTTCAGAATCTTGGAGATTACTCTTGGAAGAAGAACTAGAGGCGGAAAGATATAGGCAGGATGATACTTCCAAGGAAGTGATAATGCATCCACTGCCTCCGCCTGAGGATCCCGGGATCTGGACAGATACCTGGGAAGTTTCTTGTTTAGATGGGACGCCATCAGATCTATTTCTGGAAGTTCCCACATTTGAACAATCTGAAGAAATACCTCTGGGTGAAGAGACCATTCGCCCGGATGCAACGTTTGGCGACTGAGATAATCCGCTTCCCAATTGTCTACACCTGGGATATGAACCGCAGAGATTAGACAGGAGCTGGATTCCGCCCAAACCAAAATTCGAGATACTTCTTTCATAGCCAGAGGACTGTGAGTCCCTCCTTGATGATTGATGTATGCCACAGTTGTGACATTGTCCGTCTGAAAACAAATGAACGATTCTCTCTTCAGAAGAGGCCAAAACTGAAGAGCTCTGAAAATTGCACGGAGTTCCAAAATATTGATCGGTAATCTCACCTCCTGAGATTCCCAAACTCCTTGTGCCGTCAGAGATCCCCACACAGCTCGCCAACCTGTGAGACTTGCATCTGTTGAAATTACAGTCCAGGTCGGAAGCACAAAAGAAGCCCCCTGAATTAAACGATGGTGATCTGTCCACCATGTTAGAGAGTGTCGAACAATCGGTTTTAAAGATATTAATTGAGATATCTTCGTGTAATCCTTGCACCATTGCTTCAGCATACAGAGCTGAAGAGGTCGCATGTGAAAACGAGCAAAGGGGATCGCGTCCGATGCAGCAGTCATAAGACCTAGAATTTCCATGCATAAGGCTACCGAAGGGAATGATTGTGACTGAAGGTTTCGACAAGCTGCAATCAATTTTAGACGTCTCTTGTCTGTTAAAGACAGAGTCATGGACACTGAATCCATCTGGAAACCCAGAAAGGTTACCCTTGTCTGAGGAATCAAAGAACTTTTTGGTAAATTGATCCTCCAACCATGATCTTGAAGAAACAACACAAGTCGATTCGTATGAGATTCTGCTAAATGTAAAGACTGAGCAAGTACCAAGATATCGTCCAAATAAGGAAATACCACAATACCCTGTTCTCTGATTACAGACAGAAGGGCACCGAGAACCTTTGTAAAAATTCTTGGAGCTGTAGCTAGGCCAAACGGCAGAGCCACAAACTGGTAATGCTTGTCCAGAAACGAGAATCTCAGGAACTGATAATGATCTGGATGAATCGGAATATGCAGATATGCATCCTGTAAATCTATTGTGGACATATAATTCCCTTGCTGAACAAAAGGTAAGATAGTCCTTACAGTTACCATCTTGAACGTTGGTATCCTTACATAACGATTCAATATTTTTAGATCCAGAACTGGTCTGAAAGAATTCTCCTTCTTTGGTACAATGAAGAGATTTGAATAAAACCCCATCCCCTGTTCCGGAACTGGAACTGGCATAATTACTCCAGTCAACTCTAGATCTGAAACACATTTCAGAAATGCTTGAGCTTTTACTGGATTTACTGGGACACGGGAAAGAAAAAATCTCTTTGCAGGAGGTCTCAACTTGAAACCAATTCTGTACCCTTCTGAAACAATGCTCTGAATCCAAAGATTGTGAACAGAATTGATCCAAATTTCCTTGAAAAAACGTAACCTGCCCCCTACCAGCTGAGCTGGAATGAGGGCCGCACCTTCATGTGGACTTAGAAGCAGGCTTTGCCTTTCTAGCTGGCTTGGATTTATTCCAGACTGGAGATGGTCTCCAAACTGAAACTGCTCCTGAGGATGAAGGATCAGGCTTTTGTTCTTTATTGAAACGAAAGGAACGAAAACGATTATTAGCCCTGTTTTTACCTTTAGATTTTTTATCCTGTGGTAAAAAAGTTCCTTTCCCACCAGTAACAGTTGAAATAATGGAATCCAACTGAGAACCAAATAATTTGTTACCCTGGAAAGAAATGGAAAGTAAAGTTGATTTAGAAGCCATATCAGCATTCCAAGTTTTAAGCCATAAAGCTCTTCTAGCTAAAATAGCTAGAGACATAAACCTGACATCAACTCTGATAATATCAAAAATGGCATCACAGATAAAATTATTAGCATGCTGAAGAAGAATAATAATATCATGAGAATCACGATGTGTTACTTGTTGCGCTAAAGTTTCCAACCAAAAAGTTGAAGCTGCAGCAACATCAGCCAAAGATATAGCAGGTCTAAGAAGATTACCTGAACACAGATAAGCTTTTCTTAGAAAGGATTCAATTTTCCTATCTAGAGGATCCTTAAACGTAGGAATAGTAGTACGTTTAGCAAGGGTAGAAATAGCCCCATCAACTTTAGGGATCTTGTCCCAAAATTCTAATCTGTCAGACGGCACAGGATATAATTGTTTAAAACGTTTAGAAGGAGTAAATGAATTACCCAAATTATCCCATTCTTTGGAAATTACTGCAGAAATAGCATTAGGAACAGGAAAAACTTCTGGAATAACCACAGGAGCTTTAAATACCTTATCTAAACGTTTAGAATTAGTATCAAGAGGACCAGAATCCTCTATTTCTAAAGCAATTAGTACTTCTTTAAGTAAAGAACGAATAAATTCCATTTTAAATAAATATGAAGATTTATCAGCATCAACCTCTGAGACAGAATCCTCTGAACCAGAGGAATCATCAGAATCAGAATGATGATGTTCATTTAAAAATTCATCTGTAGGGAGAGAAGTTTTAAAAGATTTTTTACGTTTACTAGAAGGAGAAATAACAGACATAGCCTTCTTTATGGATTCAGAAACAAAATCTCTTATATTATCAGGAACATTCTGCACCTTAGATGTTGAAGGAACTGCAACAGGCAATGGTACTTTACTAAAGGAAATATTATCTGCTTTAACAAGTTTGTCATGACAATCAATACAAACAACAGCTGGAGGAATAGCTACCAAAAGTTTACAGCAGATACACTTAGCTTTGGTAGATTCAGCACTTGACAGCGATTTTCCTGTAGTATCTTCTGACTCAGATGCAACGTGAGACATCTTGCAATATGTAAGAGAAAAAACAACATATATATAAAGCAAAATTGATCAAATTCCTTAAATGACAGTTTCAGGAATGGGCAAAAATGCCAAAGAACAAGCTTCTAGCAACCAGAAGTAATAAAAAAATGAGACTTAAATAATGTGGAGACAAAAGCGACGCCCATATTTTTTCGCGCCAAATAAGACGCCCACATTATTTGGCGCCTAAATGCTTTTTGGCGCCAAAAATGATGCCACATCCGAACGCCGACATTTTTGGCGCAAAATAACGTCAAAAAATGACGCAACTTCCGGCGACACGTATGACGCCGGAAACGGAAATAGAATTTTTGCGCCAAAAAAGTCAGCGCCAAGAATGACGCAATAAAATTAAGCATTTTCAGCCCCCGCGAGCCTAACAGCCCACAGGGAAAAAGTCAAATTTTAAGGTAAGAAAAATGGTTAAATCAAAATGCATTATCCCAAATATGAAACTGACTGTCTGAAAATAAGGAAAGTTGAACATTCTGAGTCAAGGCAAATAAATGTTTGAATACATATATTTAGAACTTTATAAACAAAGTGCCCAACCATAGCTTGGAGTGTCACAGAAAATAAGACTTACTTACCCCAGGACACTCATCTACATATAGCAGATAGCCAAACCAGTACTGAAACGAGAATCAGCAGAGGTAATGGTATATATAAGAGTATATCGTCGATCTGAAAAGGGAGGTAAGAGATGAATCTCTACGACCGATAACAGAGAACCTATTAAATAGACCCCGTAGAAGGAGATCACTGCATTCAAATAGGCAATACTCTCCTCACATCCCTCTGACATTCACTGCACGCTGAGAGGAAAACCGGGCTCCAACTTGCTGCGGAGCGCATATCAACGTAGAATCTAGCACAAACTTACTTCACCACCTCCATCGGAGGCAAAGTTTGTAAAACTGAATTGTGGGTGTGGTGAGGGGTGTATTTATAGGCATTTTGAGGTTTGGGAAACTTTGCCCCTCCTGGTAGGAATGTATATCCCATACGTCACTAGCTCATGGACTCTTGCTAATTACATGAAAGAAATACATTTCTGACATTCAAAAACAAAACAAAAACAAATCAGTGACCAATATAGCCACCTTTCTTTGCAAGGACACTCAAAAGCCTGCCATCCATGGATTCTGTCAGTGTTTTGATCTGTTCACCATCAACATTGCGTGCAGCAGCAACCACAGCCTCCCAGACACTGTTCAGAGAGGTGTACTGTTTTCCCTCCTTGTAAATCTCACATTTGATGATGGACCACAGGTTCTCAATGGGGTTCAGATCAGGTGAACAAGGAGGCCATGTCATTAGATTTTCTTCTTTTATACCCTTTCTTGCCAGCCACGCTGTGGAGTACTTGGACGCGTGTGATGGAGCATTGTCCTGCATGAAAATCATGTTTATCTTGAAGGATGCAGGCTTCTTCCTGTACCACTGCTTGAAGAAGGTGTCTTCCAGAAACTGGCAGTAGGACTGGGAGTTGAGCTTGACTCCATACTCAACCCGAAAAGGCCCCACAAGCTCATCTTTGATGATACCAGCCCAAACCAGTACTCCACCTCCACCTTGCTGGCGGGAGTCGGACTGGAGCTCTCTGCCCTTTACCAATCCAGCCACGGGCCCATCCATCTGGCCCATCAAGACTCACTCTCATTTCATCAGTCCATAAAACCTTAGAAAAATCAGTCTTGAGATATTTCTTGGCCCAGTCTTGACGTTTCAGCTTGTGTGTCTTGTTCAGTGGTGGTTGTCTTTCAGCCTTTCTTACCTTGGCCATGTCTCTGAGTATTGCACACCTTGTGCTTTTGGGCACTCCAGTGATGTTGCAGCTCTGAAATATGGCCAAACTGGTGGCAAGTGGCATCTTGGCAGCTGCACGCTTGACTTTTCTCAGTTCATGGGCAGTTATTTTGCGCCTTGGTTTTTCCACACGCTTCTTGCGACCCTGTTGACTATTTTGAATGAAACACTTGATTGTTCGATGATCACGCTTCAGAAGCTTTGCAATTTTAAGAGTGCTGCATCCCTCTGCAAGATATCTCACTATTTTTGACTTTTCTGAGCCTGTCAAGTCCTTCTTTTGACCCATTTTGCCAAAGGAAAGGAAGTTGCCTAATAATTATGCACACCTGATATAGGGTGTTGATGTCATTAGACCACACCCCTTCTCATTACAGAGATGCACATCACCTAATATGCTTAATTGGTAGTAGGCTTTCGAGCCTATACAGCTTGGAGTAAGACAACATGCATAAAGAGGATGATGTGGTCAAAATACTCATTTGCCTAATAATTCTGCACACAGTGTAATAGCGCACTGTTAATTCTCACGCTACCTTACCTCCATTCTAATAGCGCAGTTAATTCTCACTCTATCTTACCTACACTCTAATAGCGCCTGTTAATTCTCCCTCTATCTTACCTACACTCTAATAGCGCACTGTTAATTCTCACTATATCTTACCTCCATTCTAATAGCGCACTTAATTCTCCCTCTACCTTACCTACACTCTAATAGCGCACTGTTAAATCTCACTATATCTTACCTACACTCTAATAGCGCACTGTTAAATCTCACTATATCTTACCTACACTCTAATAGCGCACTGTTAATTCTCACTTTACCTTACCTCCATTCTAATAGCGCACTGTTTATTTCTCCCTCTATCTTACCTACACTCTAATAGCACACTGTTAATTCTCACTATATCTTACCTCCATTCTAATAGCGCACTGTTAATTCTCCCTCTATCTTCCCTACACTCTAATAGTGCACTGTTAATTCTTCCTCTATCTTACCAACACTCTAATAGCGCACTGTTAATTCTCACTCTATCTTTCCTACACTCTAATAGCACACTGTTAATTCTCCCTCTACCTTACCTCCATTCTAATAGCACACTGTTAATTCTCCCTCTATCTTACCTACACTCTAATAACACACTGTTAATTCTCTCTATCTTACCTACACTCTAATAGCGCACTGTTAATTCTCACTCTATCTTACCTACACTGTAATAGCGCACTGTTAATTCTCTCTATCTTACCTACACTCTAATAGCGCACTGTTAATTCTCGCTCTTTCTTACCTACACTGTAAAAGCGCACTGTTAATTCTCCCTCTATCTTACCTACACTCTAATAGCGCACTGTTAATTCTTGTTCTTTCTTACCTACACTCTAACAGCGCACTGTTAATTCTCGCTCTATCTTACCTACATTCTAATAGCGCACTGTTAATTCTCCCTCTATCTTACCTACACTCTAATAGTGCACTGTTAATTCTCGCTCTATCTTACCTACATTCTAATAGCACACTGTTAATTCTCACTCTTTCTTACCTAAACTCTAATAGCGCACTGTTAATTCTCCCTCTATCTTACATACACTCTAATAGAGCACTGCTATTTCTCACTATATCTTACCTACATTCTAATAGCGCACTGTTAATTCTCCCTCTCTTACCTACACTCTAATAGCGCACTGTTAATTCTCCCTCTACCTTACCTCCATTCTAATAGCTCACTGTTAATTCTCACTCTATCTTACCTACACTCTAATAGCACACTGTTAATTCTCACTCTACCTTACCTACATTGTAATAGCGCACTGTTAATTCTCACTTTACCTTACCTCCATTCTAATAGCGCACTGTTTATTTCTCCCTCTATCTTACCTACACTCTAATAGCACACTGTTAATTCTCACTATATCTTACCTCCATTCTAATAGTGCACTGTTAATTCTCCCTCTATCTTCCCTACACTCTAATAGTGCACTGTTAATTCTTCCTCTATCTTACCAACACTCTAATAGCGCACTGTTAATTCTCACTCTATCTTTCCTACACTCTAATAGCACACTGTTAATTCTCCCTCTACCTTACCTCCATTCTAATAGCACACTGTTAATTCTCCCTCTATCTTACCTACACTCTAATAACACACTGTTAATTCTCTCTATCTTACCTACACTCTAATAGCGCACTGTTAATTCTCACTCTATCTTACCTACACTCTAATAGCGCACTGTTAATTCTCGCTCTTTCTTACCTACACTGTAATAGCGCACTGTTAATTCTCTCTATCTTACCTACACTCTAATAGCGCACTGTTAATTCTCGCTCTTTCTTACCTACACTGTAAAAGCGCACTGTTAATTCTCCCTCTATCTTACCTACACTCTAATAGCGCACTGTTAATTCTTGTTCTTTCTTACCTACACTCTAACAGCGCACTGTTAATTCTCGCTCTATCTTACCTACATTCTAATAGCGCACTGTTAATTCTCCCTCTATCTTACCTACACTCTAATAGTGCACTGTTAATTCTCGCTCTATCTTACCTACATTCTAATAGCACACTGTTAATTCTCACTCTTTCTTACCTAAACTCTAATAGCGCACTGTTAATTCTCCCTCTATCTTACATACACTCTAATAGAGCACTGCTATTTCTCACTATATCTTACCTACATTCTAATAGCGCACTGTTAATTCTCCCTCTCTTACCTACACTCTAATAGCGCACTGTTAATTCTCCCTCTACCTTACCTCCATTCTAATAGCTCACTGTTAATTCTCACTCTATCTTACCTACACTCTAATAGCACACTGTTAATTCTCACTCTACCTTACCTACATTGTAATAGCGCACTGTTAATTCTCACTTTACCTTACCTCCATTCTAATAGCGCACTGTTTATTTCTCCCTCTATCTTACCTACACTCTAATAGCACACTGTTAATTCTCACTATATCTTACCTCCATTCTAATAGCGCACTGTTAATTCTCCCTCTATCTTCCCTACACTCTAATAGTGCACTGTTAATTCTTCCTCTATCTTACCAACACTCTAATAGCGCACTGTTAATTCTCACTCTATCTTTCCTACACTCTAATAGCACACTGTTAATTCTCCCTCTACCTTACCTCCATTCTAATAGCACACTGTTAATTCTCCCTCTATCTTACCTACACTCTAATAACACACTGTTAATTCTCTCTATCTTACCTACACTCTAATAGCGCACTGTTAATTCTCACTCTATCTTACCTACACTCTAATAGCGCACTGTTAATTCTCGCTCTTTCTTACCTACACTGTAATAGCGCACTGTTAATTCTCTCTATCTTACCTACACTCTAATAGCGCACTGTTAATTCTCGCTCTTTCTTACCTACACTGTAAAAGCGCACTGTTAATTCTCCCTCTATCTTACCTACACTCTAATAGCGCACTGTTAATTCTTGTTCTTTCTTACCTACACTCTAACAGCGCACTGTTAATTCTCGCTCTATCTTACCTACATTCTAATAGCGCACTGTTAATTCTCCCTCTATCTTACCTACACTCTAATAGTGCACTGTTAATTCTCGCTCTATCTTACCTACATTCTAATAGCACACTGTTAATTCTCACTCTTTCTTACCTAAACTCTAATAGCGCACTGTTAATTCTCCCTCTATCTTACATACACTCTAATAGAGCACTGCTATTTCTCACTATATCTTACCTACATTCTAATAGCGCACTGTTAATTCTCCCTCTCTTACCTACACTCTAATAGCGCACTGTTAATTCTCCCTCTACCTTACCTCCATTCTAATAGCTCACTGTTAATTCTCACTCTATCTTACCTACACTCTAATAGCACACTGTTAATTCTCACTCTACCTTACCTACATTGTAATAGCGCACTGTTAATTCTCACTCTACCTTACCTACACTCTAACAGCGCACTGTTAATTCTCACTCTATTAGAAGAAATAACCAAAATGACCATGAAGGGTAAGGTTATAGTACTGGGGGACTTTAATTTGCCAGATATAGACTGGAAGATTCCTTCTGCTAGATCAGCTAGAAGCAGGTATATTCTTGAATCTCTGCTAGGGGAATCACTTGAGCAATTACTCAAGGAACCAACTCGTAAGGAAGCTATAGTAGATCTAATACTTAAAAACAGTGATACAGTTTCAGATATGTCTGTAGTTGAGAATTTAGGATCCAGTGATCATCAATCTGTTTGTTTTAGTATTCATGTGCAGGAACTGTCCACCCAGACTAAAACAAAAGTTTTAGACTTTAGAACGGCAGATTTTTCATTAATGGGAGAATACCTAAAAAACTATTTAAAAGGGAAAACTCTTATTACAGGGGTTCAAGAACAGTGGGAATTTGTGAAAGGTGCCATTTTAGATGCAACCGCACACTGTATTAGACATGTCTGTAAAAGTAAAAGAAAGCGGAAACCAATTTGGTTTTCCAAAGAAGTAGCACATGCTGTAAAGACAAAAAAGATAGCTAATAACAATTACAGACACACAAGCAGATGATGATATGAAAATATGGAGACTCCAACAAAAAAAGACTAAGCAGTTAATTAGGAAGGTTAAAGCTCATGCAGAAGAGAGGATAGAACAGTCAGTAAAACATGGGGACAAAACATTATTTAGATATATCAGTGAAAGAAGAAAAAATAAGGTAGGAATAGTAAAATTGAAATCAGTTGATGGTAAAATAATAGAAGGAGATAAGCAGATTGCAGACTGTCTCAATGATTACTTCTGTTCTGTTTTCACAAAAGATTGTGAAGATACAATGTCTACATTAAGGGATGCTACGCAAAATAGAAACAAGCTTAACAGTAATCTTTTTACAGAGGATGAGGTTTTGTTAGCATTATCAAAAATAAATGTTAAAAAGGCAGTGGGTCCTGATAATATTCATCCAAGGGTTTTAAAAGAACTTCGATCAGTGCTAACTGTCCCATTAACTGATCTGTTTAATCAGTCACTATTAACAGGAGCTGTCCCAGATGATTGGAGAATATCAAATTTAATACCTCTTCATAAAAAGGGCAGTAGAGAAGAATCTGGCAACTACAGGACAGTTAGTTTAACTTCAGTAGTAGGGAAATTAATGGAAAGCCTCTTAAAAGAAAGAATTATAACTTACATAAAGACAAACAATTTAGAGGACCAAAATCAGCATGGTTTTACTTCAGGGAGATCATGTCAGACTAATCTAATTGACTTCTTTGATTATGTAACAAAAGTATTAGACAAGGGTGTAGCAGTTGATGTAGCATATCTAGATTTCAGCAAAGCATTTGACACTGTCCCACACAATAAACTAATTCACAAACTGTATCTCCTTGGTCTAGATTCAAAAATTGTGAACTGGGTGGAATGCTGGCTTAAAGGGACATGAAACCCAATTTTTTTCTTTTGTGATTTAGAAGGAGCATGTAATTTTAAACAACTTTCTAATTTACTTCCATTATCTCATTTGCTCCATTCTCTTGATATCACTTGCTGAAAAGCATATCTAGATATGCTCAGTAGCTGCTGATCGGTTGCTGCACATAGAGGCCTTGTGTGATTGGCTCGCACATGTGCATTGCTATTTCTTCAACAAAGGATATCTAAAGAACTGAGCAAATTGGATAATAGAAGTAAATTGGAAAGTTGTTTAAAATTACATGCCCTATCTGAATCATGAAAGTTTAATTTTGACTAGACTGCCCCTTTAAGGACAGAAAACAAAGTGTCTTAGTAAATGGAGTTCATTCAGCAGAGGGGGCTGTTACTAGTGGTGTTCCTCAGGGGTCAGTTCTGGGGCCTGTTTTGTTTAACATATTTATCTGCGATATCAGCAAAGGGCTACAGGGGAAAGTATGTCTCTTTGCAGATGATACAAAAATTTGTAACAGAGTGGATGTTCCAAGCAGCGTAGACAAAATGAGAAGTGATATACAACAATTGGAGAATTGGACAAACGACTGGGATCTAAAGTTTAACACAGCATAGTGTAAAATAATGCATTTAGGGAAGAAAAATCCAAATGTTAATTACAGATTTAATGACACTTTACTGACTGTTACAGATGAGGAACAGGACTTGGGAATTATTATTTCAGATGATTTAAAACTTAGTAAACAATGTAGTAATGCAGCAAGTAAGGCTAGCAGAATGCTTGGATGTATTGGTAGAGGTATTTGCAGCAGAAATAGTAAGGTTCTTATGCCACTTTATAGATCATTAGTTAGGCCTCATCTTGAGTATTGTGTGCAGTTCTGGAGACCATATCTTCAGAAGGATATTAACAAACTTGAATCTGTGCAAAGGAGGGCTACTAAAATGGTACATGGTCTAAAAAATAAAACTTACCAGGATAGGCTCAATGACCTAAATATGTATAGCTTAGAGGAGAGAAGCGAAAGAGGTGATATGATAGCAACTTTCAAGTATGTTAAAGGGCTTAGTAAAACTGAGTCTGTGGGTATTTTACATAAAATGGAAAATTCAAGAACAAGGGGTCATGAGCTCAAGCTAAAGGGTAGTAGATTCAGGAGTAATTTGAGGAAGCACTTCTTTACAGAAAGAGTGATTGATTTATGGAATAAACTTCCTCAAGAGGTAGTAGCAACAAACACTGTGGGGGACTTTAAAACTGCATGGGACAAGCATAAGGCTATCCTACGAACTAGATAAGTTTATACTGTTAGGTAAGGTCGGGCAGACTTGCTGGGCCTATGGCTCTTATCTGCCGTCAATATAACATAATTTATGCTTACCTGATAAATTTATTTCTCTTGTAGTGTATTCAGTCCACGGATCATCCATTACTTATGGAATATATTCCCTTCCCAACAGGAAGTTGCAAGAGGATCACCCAAAGCAGAGCAGCTATATAGCTCCTCCCCTCCACGTCATATCCAGTCATTCGACCGAAACAAGACAAGAAAGGAGAAACCATAGGGAGCAGTGGTGAATGGAGTTCTAATTAAAATTTAGATCTGCCTTAAAAAAGACAGGGCGGGCCGTGGACTGAATACACTACAAGATAAATAAATTTATCAGGTAAGCATAAATTATGTTTTCTCTTGTTAAGTGTATTCAGTCCACGGATCATCCATTACTTATGGGATACCAATACCAAAGCTAAAGTACATGGATGATGGGAGGGACAAGGCAGGAACTTAAACGGAAGGAACCACTGCCTGTAGAACCTTTCTCCCAAAAACAGCCTCCGAAGAAGCAAAAGTGTCAAATTTGTAAAATTTTGAAAAAGTGTGAAGCGAAGACCAAGTTGCAGCCTTGCAAATCTGTTCAACAGAGGCCTCATTCTTAAAGGCCCAGGTGGAAGCCACAGCTCTAGTGGAATGAGCTGTAATTCTTTCAGGGGGCTGCTGTCCGGCAGTCTCATAGGCTAAACGTATTATGCTACGAAGCCAAAAAGAGAGAGAGGTTGCCGAAGCTTTTTGACCTCTCCTCTGTCCAGAGTACACGACAAACAGGGAAGAAATTTGACGAAAATCTTTAGTTGCCTGTAAATAGAACTTCAGGGCATGGACTACGTCCAGATTATGCAAAAGTTGTTCCTTCTTTGAAGAAGGATTAGGACATAATGATGGAACAACAATCTCCTGATTGATATTCCTGTTAGAAACTACCTTAGGTAAAAACCCAGGTTTAGTACGCAGAACTACCTTGTCTGAATGGAAAATCAGGTAAGGAGAATCACAATGTAAGGCAGATAACTCAGAGACTCTTCGAGCCGAGGAAATAGCCATCAAAAACAGAACTTTCCAAGATAAAAGCTTAATATCAGGGGGCGTGTCCTAGCAGCGGCTGAGAGTAGTCGCATGTTTCATAAGCTCTGGGAGAGGAGACAATAATCCGCCGATTATAGGTCAGAATATACAGCAAACATCTACAAATTTTGTGAAATAGTAATTCATCTTCTACACCCTGCTGTGTTTATGACCCTTGGGCTGAAACTGGACAAGAGAGGCCTGCAGCGGCGGCTAAACTTGCAGGCAGCGTCCCCCCCCTGGATCTCCGGGGTGTCTTACCAGAGCTGGCCACCTGCTATCGTTAAAACATCACTTTGGACTCTACACAGCCCTATTTATTGCACAGAGGGAACGTATACTACTATACGAGACACTCGTATTGGAGTGAACTCAGCCACTAAAAAATATCATAATGGAGGTCAAGGCTCTTTCGGAATTGTTGGGCTCCCGCTTTGCCAAGCTAGAAGCTATGATGCAGGATTTAATTGACAGAGCACCTTCAGAACGTGAATTACAGCTCCTTATCAATCGGATCAAAGGGTCTGAACCTGAAGACTCATTGGCCCATCCACCCACAATAACAACGGTTGGAACAGTCTGGCAACATAGCGAATCTGGCCTAATTTATACAAATAATATATCTGCGTGTGGACTTTCTTCACAGCGACTTAACAAGAATGCATCAGTGCCTGAACAACGCCGCACTACAGATAACCATAGGGTACCTGAATCTGGACCGAAGACAAGAGATAAAGATGAATATCGACACCAGACACTGATGCTTCCAAGGCGGGAACACACCATTTGCCAATTCATATTGGAATCCACCCTACATTACTATCAGGATCTAGACACCGACATGCAGTGGGTTTGCGGGGGTGAGTCGGGTCCCGGCCCTCTCAGACAGCAAGGAAGCACTATAGCTGCAGAGCCAAGTAAATTGTTTCAACCCACTGTTTCAGATGGCACACGGGAGTTTACACTCTGTGACAAAGCACCTAATAAACTGCCTGGCACCACACGTTACTTTTGCCATACAATGTCTCTGAGTGATCATTTGAATGTGGGCCAACCTGACCCTATAAAAATGTGTGCTGGTGACCCACCGGTGGTCATTTTGGCGGACATTAAAGTCGACTCATTCCTGCAGATCAGTTTTGAAGGGGGTTAGGTTGCTCACAAAGGACTACTTGGTGCAGATAAGTAACGGTCAAAGTTGAATAAAATATGTAAAGTTCAAGTTTGTTTTCTATGTTTGTGTGTCCCCTTCAAATGCCTATATTAGAGTCTGATATGCATGTATTAGTTAAAGGGTAGTTGGCACGTTAGCCCCCTTTTTTAATATTATATTAAATGGCTCATTGCAATATCACTAAAAGTCTCAGATCTTGGATCAAATGTTTTATGACCCTGAATTACTATTCTTGGCTTCTAGAAGGCTCTGTGATCTTAATAATACCTTCATATATCCCTGATAGCTCTCTGTGGGGGTTTGGGGGGCCCTTAAGGAGACTCAATCTTACAATTAGAGAGGGATTATAAATATAACATGTATTGGCTCTGGACTGAAACAAAATATAACGAGGCTGGCTCCCTTCCGTGGCCCGCGGCCGGGGCGGAGTTGGGGCTCTCAGTATAAAACCATAAGCCTGACATAAAAAGAACCATATATTCAGAGGGCTTTTTGAGAGAGACTATGAATAGCTTTACTTCTTGAGAAACATCACCTAGATCCAAGCCCCTGATACAACATGCAATGTTTCTTATAAAGAGCAGAATCGTAGTTAAGGGAGAAATATTTGTAGCTCTCTGATTGTTCATGTGTTTGCTTTATAAAATGGTATAGGCCAAATATCTGTCACTGTGTGAGTTCTGTTACAAGGTTGAGACCAGCTTTGGGTTAAGTATGCATGACTATCAAAACTTATATACAGCTGTATAACACAATCTTTTGACTTTTTCTTTAATGCATACTGTTTTGTTATTTTTTTTCCTTGATTTTATATGCTTAATTTAAGCCCCTGGACAATTGTAAAGACAGATAATAAGGCCCAAGAGTGGCCTGCAACAGTGTAATTAGGGGCTGAAAAAATGAGGACTCTCACTGCTTTTGTACATCAAATGTATGTTATTGCTGTTTCTGTATGATTTGTACACATTTAATTATTCTTTTCCTCAATAAAAACTTAAAAAAAAAGAACTTCTGCCAGACGTTTGTGTAAAAGGATAGACAGGGCAGAAATCTGTCCCTTTAACGAACTAGCAGATAAGCCCTTTTCTAAACCCTCTTGTAGAAAAGACAATATCCTAGGAATCCTAACCTTACTCCATGAGTAACTCTTGGATTCGCACCAATATAAATATTTACGCCATATTTTATGGTAAATTTTTCTGGTAACAGGTTTCCGAGCCTGTATTAAGGTATCAATAACCGACTCAGAGAAGCCACGCTTTGATAGGATCAAGCGTTCAATCTCCATGCAGTCAGCCTCAGAGAAATTAGATTTGGATGATGGAAAGGACCCTGAATGAGAAGGTCCTGTCTCAGAGGCAGAGACCATGGTGGACAGGACGACATGTCCACTAGGTCTGCATACCAGGTCCTGCGTGGCCACGCAGGTGCTATCAGAATCACCGATGCTCTCTCTTGTCTGATCTTGGCAATCAGTCGAGGTAGCAGCGGAAATGGTGGAAACACATAAGCCATGTTGAAAACCCAAGGGGCTGCTAGAGCATCTATCAGCGCCGCTCCCGGGTCCCTGGACCTGGATCCGTAACAAGGAAGCTTGGCGTTCTGGCGAGACGCCATGAGATCCAGTTCTGGTTTGCCCCAACGATGAATCAGTTGAGCGAAGACCTCCGGATGAAGTTCCCACTCCCCCGGATGAAAAGTCTGGCGACTTAGAAAGTCCACGCCTGGGATGTAGATCGCTGACAGGTGGCAAGAGTGAGACTCTGCCCAGCGAATTATCTTTGAGACTTCTAACATCGCTAAGGAACTCCTGGTTCCTCCTTGATGGTTGATGTAAGCCACAGTCGTGATGTTGTCCGACTGAAATCTGATGAACCTCAGTGTTGCTAACTGAGGCCAAGCTAGAAGAGCATTGAATATTGCTCTCAACTCCAGAATATTTATTGGGAGGAGTTTCTCCTCCTGAGTCCATAATCCCTGAGCCTTCAGGGAGTTCCAGACTGCGCCCCAACCTAGAAGGCTGGCATCTGTTGTTACAATCGTCCAATCTGGCCTGCGAAAGGTCATCCCCTTGGACAGGTGGACCCGAGAAAGCCACCAGAGAAGAGAATCTCTGGTCTCTTGATCCAGATTTAGTAGAGGGGACAAATCTGAGTAATCCCCATTCCACTGACTTAGCATGCATAATTGCAGTGGTCTGAGATGCAGGCGCGCAAATGGTACTATGTCCATTGCCGCTACCATTAAGCCGATTACTTCCATGCACTGAGCTACTGACGGGCGTGGAATGGAATGAAGGACACGGCAAGCATTCAGAAGCTTTGATAACCTGGACTCCGTCAGGTAAATCTTCATCTCTATAGAATCTATAAGAGTCCCCAGGAAGGGAACTCTTGTGAGTGGTAATAGAGAACTCTTTTCCACGTTCACCTTCCACCCATGCGACCTCAGAAATGCCAGAACTATCTCTGTATGAGACTTGGCAATTTGAAAACTTGACGCTTGTATCAGAATGTCGTCTAGGTACGGAGCCACCGCTATGCCTCGCGGTCTTAGCACCGCCAGAAGTGAGCCCAGAACCTTTGTAAAAATTCTCGGGCCGTAGCTAACCCGAAGGGAAGAGCTACAAACTGGTAATGCCTGTCTAGAAAGGCAAACCTTAGGTACCGATAATGATCTTTGTGAATCGGTATGTGAAGGTAGGCATCCTTTAAGTCCACTGTGGTCATGTATTGACCCTCTTGGATCATGGGTAGGATGGTTCGAATAGTTTCCATTTTGAATGATGGAACTCTTAGGAATTTGTTTAAGATTTTTAGGTCCAAGATTGGTCTGAAGGTTCCCTCTTTCTTGGGAACCACAAACAGATTTGAATAAAAACCTTGCCCTTGTTCCGTCCGCGGAACTGGGTGGATCACCCCCATTACTAAGAGGTCTTGTACACAGCGTAGAAATGCCTCTTTCTTTATTTGGTTTGCTGATAACCTTGAAAGATGAAATCTCCCTTGTGGAGGAGAAGCTTTGAAGTCCAGAAGATATCCCTGAGATATGATCTCTAACGCCCAGGGATCCTGGACATCTCTTGCCCAAGCCTGGGCGAAGAGAGAAAGTCTGCCCCCCACTAGATCCGTTTCCGGATAGGGGGCCCTCTCTTCATGCTGTCTTAGTGGCAGAAGTAGGTTTTCTGGCCTGCTTGCCCTTGTTCCAGGACTGGTTAGCTTTCTAGCCCTGTCTGAAACGAGCAACAGTTCCTTCCTGTTTTGGAGCGGAGGAAGTTGATGCTGCTCCTGCCTTGAAGTTACGAAAGGCACGAAAATTAGACTGCTTGGCCTTTGATTTAGCCCTGTCCTGAGGAAGAGTATGACCCTTACCTCCAGTAATGTCAGCAATAATTTCTTTCAAGCCGGGCCCGAATAAGGTCTGCCCTTTGAAAGGAATATTAAGCAATTTAGATTTAGAAGTCACGTCAGCTGACCAGGATTTAAGCCATAGCGCTCTGCGCGCCTGGATGGCGAATCCGGAGTTCTTAGCCGTTAGTTTGGTTAAATGTACAATGGCATCAGAAACAAATGCGTTAGCTAGCTTAAGTGCTTTAAGCTTGTCCATAATCTCATCCAATGGAGCTGTGCGAATGGCCTCTTCCAGAGACTCAAACCAGAATGCCGCAGCAGCAGTGACAGGCGCAATGCATGCAAGGGGCTGTAAGATAAAACCTTGTTGAACAAACATTTTCTGAAGGTAACCTTCTAATTTTTTATCCATTGGATCCGAAAAAGCACAACTATCCTCCACCGGGATAGTGGTACGTTTAGCTAAAGTAGAAACTGCTCCCTCCACCTTAGGGACTGTCTGCCATAAGTCTCGTGTGGTGGTGTCTATTGAAAACATTTTCCTAAATATCGGAGGAGGGGAAAAGGGCACACCGGGTCTATCCCACTCCTTGCTAATAATCTCTGTAAGCCTTTTAGGTATAGGAAAAACGTCAGTACACACCGGCACCGCATAGTATCTATCCAGCCTACATAATTTCTCTGGAATTGCAACCGTGTTACAATCATTCAGAGCCGCTAATACCTCCCCTAACAATACACAGAGGTTCTCAAGCTTAAATTTAAAATTAGAAATCTTTAAATCCGGTCTCCCTGGATCAGATCCGTCACCCACAGAATGAAGCTCTCCGTCCTCATGTTCTGCAAACTGTGACGCAGTATCGGACATGGCTCTCACATCAGAGCTATCGCGCTTGCCTCTTAATTCTGGCAATTTAGATAATACCTCTGTCATAACAGCAGCCATGTCTTGCAAAGTGATTTGTAAGGGCCTCTCTGATGTACTTGGCGCCACAATATCACGCGCCTCCTGAGCGGGAGGCGAAGGTACTGAAACGTGAGGAGAGTTAGTCGGCATAACTTCACCCTCATTGTCTGGTGATAATTTCTTTACAGATAAAGACTGACTTTTATTTAAAGTGACATCAATACATTTAGTACACATATTTCTATGGGGCTCCACATTGGCCTTCAAACATAGTGAACAAACAGATTCATCTGTGTCAGACATGTTTAAACAGACTAGCAATGAGACTAGCAAGCTTGGAAAATCCTTTCAAATAAGTTTACAAGCAATATAAAAAACGCTACTGCGCCTTTAAGAAGCACAAAAAACTGTCACAGTTGAAATAACAATGAACCAAATCAGTTATAGCAACCAAATTTTCACAGTAAATGTATTAAGTTAGCAAAGTATTGCACCCACTAGCAAATGGATGATTAATCCCTTAATACCCAAAACGGATAATCAATTTAACAATTAACGTTTTTATCACAGTCAAACACACTGTCACAGGTCTGCTGTGACTGATTACCTCCCTCAAAATGAATTTTGAAGACCCCTGAGCTCTCTAGAGACGTCCTGGATCAAGGAGGAAGAAGCAGGAAGACTGTGACTGAATTTTTACTGCGCAAAAAAGTGCTAAAATAGGCCCCTCCCACTCATATTACAACAGTGGGAAAACTCAGTTAACCTTTTCTATGCAGAAATATACGTCAGCCATGTGGAAAAAATCATGCCCCAAAAGATTTATCACCAAAGTACCTCACAAAAATGAATAACATGCCAGTAAACGTTTTAAACATACATTTTAAAAGTTATGTAGTTATATCAATAAGCCTGCTACCAGTCGCTTCTACTGCAGTTAAGGCTCATATATTACTTCAGTATTAACAACATTTTCTTAGTCAGATTCCATTCCTTAGAAAATTACTTACTGCACATACATTCATCAGCCTGATACCAGTCACTACTACTGCATTTAAGGCTGTACTTACATTACATCGGTATCAGCAGTATTTTCTTAGTCAATTCCATTACTTAGAAAAATATTTTACTGCACATACCTCATCTGCAGGGAACCCCGCATGCTATTCCCTTTCTGAAGTTACCCCACTCCTCAGAATGTGCGAGAACAGCCAGTGGATCTTAGTTACTTCTGCTAAGATCATAGAAAACGCAGGCAGATTCTTCTTCTAAATACTGCCTGAGAGAAAAAACAGCACACTCCGGTGCCATTTAAAATAACAAACTTTTGATTGAAGAAATAATTAAGTATAAAAACTCCACACTCCTCTCACACCTTCCTACTATGTTGAGTGTTGCAAGAGAATGACTGGGTATGACGTGGAGGGGAGGAGCTATATAGCAGCTCTGCTTTGGGTGATCCTCTTGCAACTTCCTGTTGGGAAGGGAATATATCCCATAAGTAATGGATGATCCGTGGACTGAATACACTTAACAAGAGAAATCTATGTTTCTATCTTACCTACACTCTAATAGCACACTGTTAACTCTCACTATATCTTACCTACACTCTAATAGCGCACTGTTAATTCTCACTCTATCTTACCTACATTCTAATAGCGTACTGTTAATTCTCACTCTACCTTACCTACACTCTAATAGCGCACTACTAATTCTCGCTCTATCTTACCTACAATCTAATAGCACACTGTTAATTCTCCCTCTATCTTACCTACACTGTAATAGCGCACTGTTAATTCTCACTCTATCTTACCTCCATTCTAATAGCGCACTGCTAATTCTCACTCTATCTTGCCTACACTCTAATAGCGCACTGTTAATTCTCACTCTACCTTTCCTATACTCTAATAGCGCACTACTAATTCTCGCTCTATCTTACCTACACTGTAATAGCGCACTGTTAATTCTCACTATATCTTACCTACACTCTAATAGCGCACTAATTCTCACACTATCTTACCTCCATTCTAATAGCGCACTGTTAATTCTCGCTCTACCTCACCTCCATTCTAATAGCGCACTGTTAATTCTCACTCTTTCTTACCTACACTCTAATAGCGCACTAATTCTCACACTATCTTACCTCCATTCTAATAGCGCACTGTTAATTCTCGCTCTACCTCACCTCCATTCTAATAGCGCACTGTTAATTCTCACTCTTTCTTACCTCCATTCTAATAGTGCACTGTTAATTCTCCCTCTATCTTACCTACACTCTATAGCGCACTGTTAATTCTCCTTCTATCTTACCTCCATTCTAATAGTGCACTGTTAATTCTCACTCTTTCTTACCACCATTCTAATAGCGCACTGTTAATTCTCGCTCTATCTTACCTACATTCTAATAGCGCACTGTTAATTCTCACTCTATCTTACCTACACTCTAATAGTGCACTGTTAATTCTCGCTCTACCTTACCTACTCTCTAATAGCGCACTGTTAATTCTTACTCTATCTTACCTACACTCTAATAACGCACTGTTAATTCTCGCTCTATCTTACCTACTCTCTAATAGCGCACTGTTAATTCTTACTCTATCTTACCTACACTCTAATAGCGCACTGTTAATTCTCGCTCTATCTTACCTACACTCTAATAGCGCACTGTTAATTCTCACTCTATCTTACCTCCATTCTAATAGCGCACTGTTAATTCTCGCTCTCTTACCTACACTCTAATAGCGCACTGTTAATTCTCACTCTATCTTACCTCCATTCTAATAGCGCACTGTTAATTCTCGCTCTATCTTACCTACAATCTAATAGCACACTGTTAATTCTCCCTCTATCTTACCTACACTGTAATAGCGCACTGTTAATTCTCGCTCTATCTTACCTACTCTCTAATAGCCCACTGTTAATTCTTACTCTATCTTACCTACACTCTAATAACGCACTGTTAATTCTCGCTCTATCTTACCTACTCTCTAATAGCGCACTGTTAATTCTTACTCTATCTTACCTACACTGTAATAGTGCACTGTTAATTCTCGCTCTATCTTACCTCTATTCTAATAGTGCACTGTTAATTCTCGCTCTCTTACCTACTCTCTAATAGCCCACTGTTAATTCTTACTCTATCTTACCTACACTCTAATAATGCACTGTTAATTCTCGCTCTATCTTACCTACACTCTAATAGCACACTGTTAATTCTCACTCTATCTTACCTCCATTCTAATAGCGCACTGTTAATTATCTCTCTATCTTACCTACACTCTAATAGCGCACTGTTAATTCTCACTCTCTTACCTCCATTCTAATAGCGCACTGTTAATTCTCGCTCTACCTTACCTACACTCTAATAGTGCACTGTTAATTCTCCCTCTATCTTACCTCCATTCTAATAGCGCACTGTTAATTCTCGCTATACCTTACCTACATTCTAATAGTGCACTGGTAATTCTCCCTCTATCTTACCTACACTCTAATAGCGTACTGTTAATTCTCACTCTATCTTACCTCCATTCTAATAGCGCACTGTTAATTATCTCTCTATCTTACCTACACTCTAATAGCGTACTGTTAATTCTCACTCTTTCTTACCTACATTCTAATAGCGCACTGTTAATTCTCACTATACCTTACCTACACTCCAATAGCGTACTGTTAATTCTCACTCTATCTTACCTCCATTCTAATAGCGCACTGTTAATTCTCGCTATACCTTACCTACATTCTAATAGTGCACTGGTAATTCTCCCTCTATCTTACCTACACTCTAATAGTGCACTGTTAATTCTCGCTCTATCTTACCTACACTCTAATAGCGCACTGTTAATTCTCCCTATATCTTACCTACACTCTAATAGTGCACTGGTAATTCTTCCTCTATCTTACCTACACTCTAATAGCGCACTGTTAATTCTCGCTCTACCTTACCTACACTCTAATAGCGCACTGTTAATTCTCGCTCTACCTTACCTACACTCTAATAGTGCACTGTTAATTCTCCCTCTATCTGATCATGTGGGAAGGTTAATATTTAATATCCACATTGCCTCTGTTTTTGGGCCACCAAAAAGGGTTTACATAAACAAATTCTACTAGATTGGTTCCCCTTTTTGGGTCTTTTTAAGTGAAGCCTCTGTTATGTAAAATGTTCAGCAGCAGCTTGGTCTTCTTTTGGGATAGTTTTTGAAAGGAAAGTCCTACAGTCTTAGTGGCTGGCAAATAGGTTTCTGCCTGAAATTTTTTCCCTCCCATTTAATCGTGACCTTTAGAGCTTGGGTGTTAGATCCTAGAAGTAATGGCTTGTGGACTCTCACCACCTTAGAAAAGAAAACAAATGCATGCTTACCTGATAAATGAATTCCACAAAACCCGCCCGTATATAGTTTCCAATTGGCAGCAGTTTCAGTTTGCACCTCCTTTATTCTGCTTTTGCTTTCGCTATTTTTCTCGGCTATACATTAGAGTGGGATACCAGAGAGGTGAGAGGGATTAAAAGCTTGTGAAATTGTGGGTATCTTTTCCTACTCCTAGTGGGCATGTATTGAAACCAAGGAGTAATGGCTTGTGGACTCTCAGCACCATGAAAGAAACTAATTTAGCCGGTAAGCATACATTTTGTTTTTCAACAAGGATACCAAGAGAATAAAGCAAATTAGATGAGTAAGTTGGGAAGTTGTTTAGAATTGTATGTTCTGTCTGAACGTTTGGAACGTAGTTTCACGTCAATTCAGTAGTTAACAGAAAGCAGGACCAGCTTCTCACACCAAATAGAAAATTAAATGATAAAATAAGAGAAAATAGCAAAAGTAATTTTATTGCTAAAGTGATGACAACAGTATTCAGGCAGTAACAAAAGGTACAGTTATAAGATATTGCATCAGTAAATCAAGTTAATGACCAACACAAAACGGCTATGTGCAGAGAGAAAACTAAACCTTGTGTGACTTACTGATCATCTCCTGCACAACAGTAAGCCCCTTACTCAGTCACTAATGCTGATACCAAAAAGTGTAAACTTATTATCTATGATTTATCGGGATCTAGGTATTTATTTAAAAAAAAGTGCCTCTGAGCCTAAAAAGTGATGCTAAATATTTATATTATACATGAACCATTTGTAGCCTTGGACCTACAGTACAGAATACCAGTTAACAACACAGAGATGCCATATTTGGTTCCTTTCTCGGAAGCAACTGTAATATGCAGCTCATTGTTATGGTGGACATTAGGTTCTTGGTAGATAATAAGACACTTTCTATAGAATAATGCGGATAAAAACAAGGATCTTAAAATGGAAGTTGGGGTCTATAAATATAACCTCGTTGTTTGTAATTGAATACAATTCTGTGCTTTCTAAAAACGGTCTCACAAACATTTCCTTAGTGTATCTGCTGGCAGTAGAAAAGTGGGTATAAGCACGTGTCATGTCTCTGCTGGCGGCAGACAAGCGGGTATCACGCCTCTGCTGGCAGCAGACAAGTATTATGTCTGCTGGCGGCAGACAAGCGAGTATCACACCTCTGCTAGCGGCAGACAAGTGGGTAAAAGGAATTGTCACGTCTCTGCTGGCGGCAGACAAGTGGGTAAAAGGAATTGTCACGTCTCTGCTGGCGGCAGACAAGTGGGTAAAAGAAATTGTCACGTCTCTGCTGGCGGCAGACAAGTGGGTAAAAGGAATTGTCACGTCTCTGCTGGCGGCAGACAAGTGGGTAAAAGGAATTGTCACGTCTCTGCTGGCGGCAGACAAGCGGGTATCACATTTTTGCTGGTGACAGACAAGTGAGTATCACACCTCTGCTAGCGGCAGACAAGAGGGTAAAAGGAACTGTCACGTTTCTGCTGGCGACAGACAAGCGGGTATCACGCCTCTGCTGGCGGCAGACAAGCGGGTATCACGCCTCTGCTTGCGACAGACAAGCGAGTATCACATCTCTGCTGGCGGCAGACAAGCGGGTATCACATTTCTGCTGGCAGCAGACAAGCGGGTATCACATCACTGCTGGCAGCAGACAAGCGGGTATCACATCTCTACTGGCTACAGACAAGCAGGTATCACATCTCTGCTGGCGGCAGACAAGCGGGTATCACATCTCTACTGGCAGCAGACAAGTGGGTATCACATCTCTACTGGCAGCAGACAAGCGGGTATCACATCTCTACTGGCAGCAGACAAGTGGGTATCACATCTCTACTGGCAGCAGACAAGCGGGTATCGCATCTCTACTGGCAGCAGACAAGTGGGTATCACATCTCTGCTGGTGGCAGACAAGCGAGTATCATGTCTCTACTGGCGGCAGACAAGCGAGTATCATGTCTCTACTGGCGGCAGACAAGCGAGTATCATGTCTCTACTGGCGGCAGACAAGCGAGTATCATGTCTCTACTGGCAGCAGACAAGCGAGTATCATGTCTCTACTGGCGGCAGACAAGCAAGTATCATGTCTCTACTGGTGGCAGACAAGCGCGTGTCACATTTCTGTTGGCAGCAGACAAGCGGGTGTCACATTTCTGCTGGCAGCAAACAAGCGGGTGTCACATTTCTGCTGGCAGCAAACAAGCGGGTATCACATTTCTGCTGGCAGCAAACAAGCGGGTGTCACATTTCTGCTGGCAGCAAACAAGCGGGTGTCACATTTCTGCTGGCAGCAAACAAGCGGGTATCACATTTCTGCTGGCAGCAAACAAGCGGGTGTCACATTTCTGCTGCAAGCAAACAAGCGGGTATCACATTTCTGCTGGCAGCAAACAAGCGGTGTCACATTTCTGCTAGCAGCAAACAAGCGGTATCACATTTCTGCTGGCAGCAAACAAGCGGGTGTCACATTTCTGCTGGCAGCAAACAAGCGGGTGTCACATTTCTGCTGGCAGCAAACAAGCGGGTATCACATTTCTGCTGGCAGCAAACAAGTGGGTGTCACATTTCTGCTGGCAGCAAACAAGCGGGTATCACATTTCTGCTGGCAGCAAACAAGCGATGTCACATTTCTGCTAGCAGCAAACAAGCGGTGTCACATTTCTGCTGGCAGCAAACAAGCGGGTATCACATTTCTGCTGGCAGCAAACAAGCGGTGTCACATTTCTGCTAGCAGCAAACAAGCGGGTATCACATCTCTGGCAGAAGTCCCTTTCTGAATAAATAGGACCATTTTGTCATTCCGCTCATCTAGCTGTTTATAATGTACTTAACATTGTTCTTCTCTTTACTGTGTATTAGTGAGGTTGGTCCCACTGACAGCTACAGCTAGACACTTGCACCGGATGAGGGGCTATTTTCAGGTTATATTTTTAATATCCTATTTACTTACATCATACTATCCTAAAATGGCAGTAAACATATATTCTTTACCATGTGACTAGCTCACATGACCAGACCGTGTGACTAGCTCGGATCACCAAACCGTGTGACTCGCTCGCGTGACTAGCTTGCGACTGACTTTATAAAGTGACATTCTAATGTAAAAATAAAATGTTCTATTTCATAAAACCATTTTATTTTTAAACAAGTTCTATTTGGCAAAAATCAAGCAGACTGGATGTGAAATACCTTGTGGACATTCATTGGGGCTGCCTCCAATAGGAAAAAATGGAATTTGTTAGGAAACTTCCCTGGGGAGAGCAGAGGGCACAGGTTATAAAGTAAATCCTGCAGCCAATACAGGTTAGATGTCTCTTCAGTGTGTCGTATCTCACAATCACCTTTGCTTCCGTATACATGTGTTTTTGTATTAAAAAGGTAGGAAGTGTTTTGCATATTTTGATATTGAGGATAATCTACGCCCATAGAACACCCCTGCCCACTAGAGAGGACAATCTACGCCCATAGAACACCCCTGCCCTCTAGAGAGGAGGGGAACTCATTTTACAGTAAAGAATAAAATAATTTAAGTTATAAGTATGAATCTCACAGAGCTTTTTGCATCTGCAGTGGTGTTTTAAGATTTTTAATGTGGGCATGAAATATTTTTTTTCCTGAATAAGTTCAATTAAACATTTTCTGTGAAAATTGAATTTTATAGAACAATTCTACGATTTAAGAATATCATTTTTATTTCCACATTTAGGGATAGATTACAAGCGGGCTCTGTTTATCACTCCCATTCGCACGTAAACCCTGCTAGACTTTGGGTTTTTGAACGCATATTACAAGTTGAAAGTAAAATGTTTTCGCAAGAGCGCTAACCAGACGTGCACAAAATCAAAATGAATGCTGATAAATTTATTTCCGGGTATGGTGAGTCCACGACGTCCTCAATTACTGTTGGGAATATCACTGTTGGCCAGCAGGAGGAGGCAAAGAGCACCACAACAAAGCTGTTAATTCTCACTCCCCTTCCCACAATCCCCAGTCATTCGACCAAAGGAAAATGGAGAAAAACAGAATTTATGCTTACCTGATAAATTACTTTCTCCAACGGTGTGTCCGGTCCACGGCGTCATCCTTACTTGTGGGAATATCTCTTCCCCAACAGGAAATGGCAAAGAGTCCCAGCAAAGCTGGCCATATAGTCCCTCCTAGGCTCCGCCCACCCCAGTCATTCGACCGACGGACAGGAGGAAAAATATAGGAGAAACCATATGGTACCGTGGTGACTGTAGTTACAGAAAATAATTCATCAGACCTGATTAAAAAACCAGGGCGGGCCGTGGACCGGACACACCGTTGGAGAAAGTAATTTATCAGGTAAGCATAAATTCTGTTTTCTCCAACATTTGTGTGTCCGGTCCACGGCGTCATCCTTACTTGTGGGAACCAATACCAAAGCTTTAGGACACGGATGAAGGGAGGGAGCAAATCAGGTTACCTAAACGGAAGGCACCACGGCTTGCAAAACCTTTCTCCCAAAAATAGCCTCCGAAGAAGCAAAAGTATCAAATTTGTAAAATTTGGCAAAAATGTGCAGTGAAGACTAAGTCGCTGCCTTACATATCTGATCAACAGAAGCCTCGTTCTTGAAGGCCCATGTGGAAGCCACAGCCCTAGTGGAGTGAGCTGTGATTCTTTCAGAAGGCTGCCGTCCGGCAGTCTCATAAGCCAATCGGATGATGCTTTTAAGCCAAAAGGAAAGAGAGGTAGAAGTTGCTTTTTGACCTCTCCTTTTACCAGAATAGACGACAAACAGAGAAGATGTTTGTCTGAACTCTTTTGTAGCTGCTAAGTAGAATTTTAGAGCACGGACTACATCTAAATTGTGTAGCAAACGTTCCTTCTTTGAAACTGGATTCGGACACAAAGAAGGTACAACTATCTCCTGGTTAATATTCTTGTTGGAAACAACCTTTGGAAGAAAACCAGGCTTAGTACGCAAAACAACCTTATCTGAATGGAACACCAGATAGGGCGGAGTACACTGCAGAGCTGATAACTCTGAAACTTTTCTAGCAGAAGAAATAGCAACCAAAAACAAGACTTTCCAAGATAATAACTTAATATCTATGGAATGTAGAGGTTCAAACGGAACCCCTTGAAGAACTGAAAGAACAAGATTTAGACTCCAGGGAGAAGTCAAAGGTCTGTAAACAGGCTTGATTCTAACCAGAGCCTGAACAAATGCTTGAACATCTGGCACAGCTGCCAGTCGTTTGTGTAGTAAGACAGATAAAGCAGAAATCTGTCCTTTTAGAGAACTCGCAGATAATCCTTTATCCAAACCTTCCTGCAGAAAGGAAAGAATCTTAGGAATTTTTATCTTATTCCATGGGAATCCCTTGGATTCACACCAACAGATATATCTTTTCCATATTTTATGGTAAATTTTTCTAGTCACTGGTTTTCTGGCCTGAACCAGAGTATCTATCACAGAATCTGAAAACCCACGCTTTGATAGAATCAAGCGTTCAATCTCCAAGCCGTCAGCTGGAGGGAGACCAGATTTGGATGTTCGAATGGACCCTGAACAAGAAGGTCCTGTCTCAAAGGTAGCTTCCATGGTGGAACCGATGACATATTCACCAGGTCTGCATACCAAGTCCTGCGTGCCACGCAGGAGCTATCAAGATCACCGAAGCCCTCTCCTGTTTGATCCTGGCTACCAGCCTGGGAATGAGAGGAAACAGTGGAAACACATAATCTAGGTTGAAGGTCCAAGGTGCTACTAGTGCATCCACTAGAGTCGCCTTGGGATCCCTGGATCTGAACCCGTAGCAAGGAACCTTGAAGTTCTGACGAGACGCCATCAGATCCATGTCTGGAATGCCCCATAATTGAGTCAACTGGGCAAAGATCTCCGGGTGGAATGTCTGACGACTCAGATAATCCGCTTCCCAGTTTTCCACACCTGGGATGTGGATCGCAGATAGATGGCAGGAGTGATCCTTCGCCCATTGTATTATTTTGGTCACTTCTTTCATCGCTAGGGAACTCCTTGTTCCCCCCTGATGATTGATATACGCAACAGTCGTCATGTTGTCTGATTGGAATCTTATGAATCTGGCCTTTGCAAGCTGAGGCCAAGCCCTGAGAGCATTGAATATCGCTCTTAGTTCCAGAATGTTTATCGGTAGAAGAGACTCTTCCCGAGACCATAGTCCCTGAGCTTTCAGGGGTTCCCAGACCGCGCCCCAGCCCACTAGGCTGGCGTCGGTCGTGACAATGACCCACTCTGGTCTGCGGAAGTTCATTCCCTGGGATAGATGGTCCAGGGTCAGCCACCAACGGAGTGAATCTCTGGTCTTCTGATCTATTTGAATCACTGGAGACAAGTCTGTATAGTCCCCTTTCCACTGTTTGAGCATGCACAGTTGTAATGGTCTTAGATGAATTCGCGCAAAAGGAACTATGTCCATTGCTGCAACCATCAACCCTACTACTTCCATGCACTGAGCTACGGAAGGACGTGGAACAGAGTGAAGAACTTGACAAGCGCTTAGAAGTTTTGACTTTCTGACATCTGTCAGAAAAATCCTAATTTCTAAGGAATCTATTATTGTTCCCAAGAAGGGAACTCTTGTTGACGGAGACAGAGAACTTTTTTCTATGTTCACCTTCCATCCGTGAGATCTGAGAAAGGCCAGAACGATGTCTGTATGAGCCTTTGCTTTTGAAAGGGACGACGCTTGTATTAGAATGTCGTCCAAATACGGTACTACTGCAATGCCCCTCGGTCTTAAAACCGCTAAAAGGGACCCGAGTACCTTTGTGAAAATCCTTGGAGCAGTGGCTAACCCGAATGGGAGGGCCACAAACTGGTAATGTTTGTCCAGAAAGGCGAACCTTAGGAACTGATGATGTTCTTTGTGGATAGGAATATGTAGGTACGCATCCTTTAGATCCACGGTAGTCATAAATTGACCTTCCTGGATAGTGGGTAGAATCGTTCGAATGGTTTCCATTTTGAACGATGGTACCCTGAGAAATTTGTTTAGGATCTTTAAATCCAGAATTGGTCTGAAGGTTCCCTCTTTTTTGGGAACTACGAACAGATTTGAGTAAAATCCCATTCCTTGTTCCGTCCTTGGAACAGGGTGTATTACTCCCATCTTTAACAGGTCTTCTACACAATGTAAGAACGCCTGTCTCTTTATTTGGTTTAAGGATAAGTGAGACATGTGGAACCTTCCCCTTGGGGGTAGTTCCCTGAATTCCAGAAGATAACCCTGAGAAACTATTTCTAGTGCCCAGGGATCCTGAACATCTCTTGCCCAAGCCTGAGCAAAGAGAGAGAGTCTGCCCCCTACTAGATCCGGTCCCGGATCGGGGGCTACTCCTTCATGCTGTTTTGTTAGCAGCAGCAGGCTTTTTGGCCTGCTTACCCTTGTTCCAGCCTTGCATAGGTTTCCAGGCTGGTTTGGGCTGTGAGGCATTACCCTCTTGCTTAGAGGATGCAGAATTAGAGGCCGGTCCGTTCCTGAAATTGCGAAAGGAACGAAAATTAGACTTATTCTTGGCCTTGAAAGGATTATCTTGTGGAAGGGCGTGGCCCTTTCCCCCAGTGATGTCTGAGATAATCTCTTTCAATTCTGGCCCAAAGAGAGTTTTACCTTTGAAAGGGATGTTAAGCAATTTTGTCTTGGATGATACATCCGCTGACCAAGACTTTAGCCAAAGCGCTCTGCGCGCCACAATTGCAAACCCTGAATTTTTCGCCGCTAATCTAGCTAATTGCAAAGCGGCATCCAAAATAAAGGAGTTAGCCAACTTAAGTGCGTGAACTCTGTCCATAACCTCCTCATATGGAGTCTCTCTACTGAGCGACTTTTCTAGTTCCTCGAACCAGAACCACGCTGCTGTAGTGACAGGAACAATGCACGAAATGGGTTGTAGGAGGTAACCTTGCTGTACAAAAATCTTTTTAAAGCAAACCTTCTAATTTTTTATCCATATGATCTTTGAAAGCACAACTATCCTCGATAGGAATAGTAGTTTGCTTGTTTAGAGTAGAAACTGCCCCCTCGACCTTAGGGACTGTCTGCCATAAGTCCTTTCTGGGGTCGACCATAGGAAATAATTTCTTAAATATAGGGGGGGAACAAAAGGTATGCCGGGCTTCTCCCACTCCTTATTCACTATGTCCGCCACCCGCTTGGGTATAGGAAAAGCGTTGGGGTGCACCGGAACCTCTAGAAACTTGTCCATCTTGCATAATTTCTCTGGAATGACCAAGTTGTCACAATCATCCAGAGTAGATAACACCTCCTTAAGCAGTGCGCAGAGATGTTCTAATTTAAATTTAAATATCACAACATCAGATTCAGCTTGTTGAGAAATTTTTCCTGAATCTGAAATTTCCCCATCTGACAAAACCTCCCTCATGGCCACTTCAGATTGGTGTGAGGGTATGACAGAACAATTATCATCAGCGCCCTCCTGCTCTTCAGTGTTTAAAACAGAGCAATCGCGCTTTCTCTGATATGCAGGCATTTTGGATAAAATATTTGCTATGGAGTTATCCATTACAGCCGTCAATTGTTGCATGGTAATAAGCATTGGCGCGCTAGATGTACTAGGGGCCTCCTGCGTGGGCAAAACTGGTGTAGACACAGTAGGAGATGATGTAGTATCATGTCTACTCCCCTCATCTGAGGAATCATCTTGGGCAATTTCATTATCTGTGGCAGTACTGTCCTTACTTTGTTTGGACGCTATGGCACAATTATCACACAATTTTGAACGGGGAGACACATTAGCTTTCATACATATATAACATAGCTTATCCGAAGGCACAGACATGTTAAACAGGCTTAAACTTGTCAATAAAGCACAAAAACCGTTTTAAAACAAAACCGTTACTGTCACTTTAAATTTTAAACAGAGTACACTTTATTACTGAATATGTGAAAAAGTATGAAGGAATTGTTCAAAATTTACCAAAATTTCACCACAGTGTCTTAAAGCATTAAAAGTATTGCATACCAATTTTCAGAGCTTTAACCCTTAAAATAACGGAACCGGAGCCGTTTACAAAATTAACCCCTATACAGTCCCAACTACAGTCTTTGCTGTGACCTAACCAAGCCCAGAGGGGAATACGATACCAAATGACGCCTTCTAGAAACTTTTCCAACTATTTTCAGGTCCTCACACATGCATCTGCATGTCTTGCTCTCAAAAACAACTGCGCAATAATGGCGCGAAAATGAGGCTCAGCCTACAACTGGGAAGGCCCTTCCTGACTGGAAAAGGTGTCTAACATAGTGCCTGACGTTAAAAAACGTTCCCCAAGTTTATAAGTGTGAATTATCAGCATTAACATGTATAAAATGTCCAAATAAAGCAATCGATTTAGCCCATAAAAGTGTCTACCAGTTTTATAGCCCATATTAAGCCCTTTATTCTGTTTGAAACTAAGAAAATGGCTTACCGGTCCCCATGAGGGGAAATGACAGCCTTCCAGCATTACACAGTCTTGTTAGAAATATGGCTAGTCATACCTTAAGCAGAAAAGTCTGCTAACTGTTTCCCCCAACTGAAGTTACTTCATCTCAACAGTCCTATGTGGAAACAGCAATCGATTTTAGTTACTGTCTGCTAAAATCATCTTCCTATCACAAACAGAAATCTTCATCTTTTTCTGTTTCAGAGTAAATAGTACATACCAGCACTATTTTAAAATAACAAACTCTTGATAGTACAATAAAAAAAACTACATTTAAACACCACATACTCTTAACCATCTCCGTGGAGATGTTGCCTGTGCAACGGCAAAGAGAATGACTGGGGTGGGCGGAGCCTAGGAGGGACTATATGGCCAGCTTTGCTGGGACTCTTTGCCATTTCCTGTTGGGGAAGAGATATTCCCACAAGTAAGGATGACGCCGTGGACCGGACACACCAATGTTGGAGAAAGGAGAAACACAAGGTGTAGAGGTGCCTGAGGTTTAGTAAAAAAAAACTGTATTTAAAATGCAGGGCGAGGCCGTGGACACTCCATATCCGGAAAGAAAGAAATTTATCAGTTAGCATACATTTTGTTTTCTTTCCTAAGATATGGTGAGTCCACTTCGTCCTCAATTACTGTTGGGAAACAATACCCAAGCTTAAAGGGACACTGAACCCAAGTTTTTTCTTTCATGATTCAGATAGAGCATGCAATTTTAAGCAACTTTCTAATTTACTCCTATTATCATATTTTCTTCATTCTCGTGGTATCTTTATTTGAAATGCAAGAAAGTAAGTTTAGATGCCGGCACATTTTTGGTGAACAACCTGTGTTGTGTCCTTGCTGATTGGACATCACCAATAAACAAGTGTTGTCCATGGTGCTGAACCAAAAATTTGCTGGCTCCTTAGCTTAGATGCCTTATTTTTCAAATAAAGATAGCAAGAGAATGAAGAAAAATTGATAATAGGAGTAAATTAGAAAGTTGCTTAAAATTGCATGCTCTATCTGAATCATGAAAGAAAAAATTTGGGTTCAGTGTCCTTTTAAGGACACAGAGGACTAGGGAGGGACAAGACAGGTGGACATAAACAGAAGCCACCACTGCAGTATGCAAAGAAGACCAAGTTGCAGCCTTGCAAATCTGCTCCACACAAGCTTCATTTTGGAAAGCCCAAGAAGAAGAAACAGCCCTGGTGGAATGAGCTGTGATTCTCTCAGAAGGCTGCTGTCCAGCAGTCTCATACACCAAACAAATAATACTTCTCAACCAGAGAGAACGAGAAGTAGCAGAAGCTTTCTGACCTTTACGTTTCCCAGAAAAACAAACAAACAATGCAGAAGACTGGCGAAAGTCCTTGGTCGCCTGCAAATAGAATTTAAGAGCACGCACAACATGTAGGTTGTGTAACAAACGTTCCTTATGAGAAGAAGGATTAGGACACAAAGAAGGAACAACAATCTCCTGATTAATATTTCTATCCGAAACAACCTTCGGAAGAAAAACAAACTTTGTTTGAAAAACCTCCTTATCTGCATGAAATATAAGATAAGGCAAATCGCACTGCAAAGCTGAGAGTTCAGAAACTCTCCGAGCAGAAGAGATAGCAGTAAGAAACAAAACCTTCCATGATAACAACTTAACATCTATGGAATGTCTAAAATATAAAAGATAGAGGGCGCCACATGGTGCAAATCAGGCAGGTAACCACATGATATAGGTGCAGGTACAGGTGAAATCTTACTCATGTGGTGGAGAGCACAATTGTGCAGTATGGGCAGGCCGGAACCAATGGGTCGTCCGGCAGACACCTAGGTAGCACAGTTTCATACAGCCTAATGAAACCGTGCTGTGACACGGACAAACGCTTTGCTATTGTTTTAACCTTTTAAATACATTTTTAATATCTATAACTCGCTGCTGCCTATTCCTTCTGGCCACAACTTCATGTAATTGTGCCTTAAAGGGACAGTCTAGTATAAATTAAACTTTCATTATTCAGATAGGACTTTTAATTTTAATCAACTTTCCAATTTACTTTTATCATCAAATTTGCTTTTTTCTCTTGGTATTCTTATTTTAAACTAAACATAGGTAGGCTCATATGCTAATTTCTGAGCCTTTGAGGGCTGCCTCTTATCACATGCTTTTTAAATCTCTTTTCAACACAAAGACAGAAAGTACACATGGGCCATATAGATAACACTGTGTTCAGGCACAGGGGGTTATTTAAGATCTAGGACAAAGCAATGCTAAATGTAAGACAATAGATAATAAACAGTCACAGTCATGTGATCAGGGGGCTGGAAGAAGGTTCCTAGATACAAGGTAATCACAGAGGTAAAAAGTATATTAATATAACTGTGTTGGTTATGCAAAACTGGGGAATGGGTAATAAAGGGATTATCTATCTTTTAAAACAATAACAATTCTATGGTAGACTGTCCCTTTAATGAGAGCGGATTTCCATCATTGACCGTTGTCTGACATCTTCCATGGCATTAAGGAATATCTCTGGACTCCCTCTAAGTGTGACAAGGATACCATCAATCTTAAGTGTGCCTAGGTGTCTGCCAGATGACCTATTGGTTCCGACTTGCCCATATTGCACAACTGTGCTCTTCACCACTTGAGTAAGATTTCACCTGTACCTGCACCTATACCATGTGGTTACCTGCCTGATTTGCACCATGTGGCGCCCTCTATCTTTGATATTTTAGACCTATCTATCCCTGTGTGGTGGCACACTAGAGGAGCTGTCTGAAGCCGTGAAATCTCCTGTCATTGGATAATCTTTTTTATAAGATATTTCTTCTTTTTATTATCGATTATCTGTACTTTTGTTTCATTGTGTTATTCTGCATATTTGGTTTTGATATTGCATCATTGTTATGCTCTGCATATTTCAGTTTGTTATATTTTATTAGTTTGTTGCACTGACATTTCAGTCACTATATATCTTAAATAGCATTAATTTCACTATAGATTCTTGTGACACATTTGCTATACACCAGTCAAAAGTAGTCTATATCCCTATCCTTATATTTATACTTGTATACATATATCTGATCACTAAATACATTTAGTATTTACTATTTGCGCCTCTTATAGTTACTAGCTTGGCTTAAATTAAGTTTATATTTCTGCCTGCTGTGTATCTTATCTATGGAATGTAATGGCTCAAACGAAGCCTGTTGCAAAACTTTAAGAACAAGGTTAAGACTCCAAGGTGGAGCAACAGATTTAAACACAGGCCTGATTCTGACCAAGGCCTGACAAAAGGATTGAAAATCTGGCACGTCCGCCAGACGCTTGTGCAGCAAAATAGATAGAGCAGAAATCTGGCCCTTCAGGGTACTGAGAGACAAACCTTTCTCCAGACCTTCCTGGAGAAAATATAACATTCTTGGAATCCTGACCCTACTCCAAGAGTATCGCTTGGATTCACACCAATGAATATATTTACGCCATATCTTATGGTAAATCTTTCTAGTAACAGGCTTACGAGCCTGAATCATGATCTCAATGACCGACTCATAAAAACCACGCTAAGATAAAATTAAGCGTTCAATCTCCTAGCAGTCAGCTTCAGAGAAACGAGATTTGGATGGAGAAAGGGACCCTGAAGTAGAAGGTCCTTCCTCAGAGGGAGTCGCTACGGTGGCTGAGATTACATTTCCACTAGGTCTGCATACCAGATCCTTGGTGGCCACGCCGGAGCTATTAAAATCACTGATGCTCTCTCCTGCTTGATACGAGCAATGACTCATGGGAGGAGAGCAAACGGGGGAAAAAGGTACGCCAACTTGAAGTTCCAAGGAACTGCCAGAGCATCTATCATGAAGGCTTGAGGATCCCTCTACCTTGAACCGTACTTTGGAAGCTTAACGTTCTGTCGAGACGCCATCAGATCTACTTCCGGCAACCCCCATTTGATGGTTAACCTGTAGAACACCTCCAGATTGAGTTCTCACTCCCCGGGATGAAAAGTCTTTCCGTTCAGGAAATCCGCTTCCCAGTTGTCCACTCCCGGAATGTGGATGACAGATAGGCAGCAATTGTGATAATCCGCCCACTGAATGATTCGAGTCACCTCCTTCATGGCTAAGGAACTTCAAATTCCCCCCTGGTGGTTGATGTAAGCCACTGCGGTTATGTTGTCTGACTGGAACCTGATAAACCGGGCTAAGGCCAGTTGAGGCCAAGCCATCAAGGCATTGAAGATCACTCTTATTTCCAAAATGTTTATGGGGAGAGCAGATTCCTCCTGAGACCAAAGTCCTTGCACCTTCAATGATTCCCAGACTGCTTCCCAGCTTACCAGACTGGCGTCCGCGGTCACGATCACTCATGAGGGTCTCGAAAGCATGTCCCCTGAGACAAATGTTCCTGAGACAGCCACCACGGAAGAGAGTCTTGTTGCCTGATCTAGAACTATCTTCTGAGACAGATCTGCATAATCCTCATTCCATTGACTAAGCATGCATTTCTGCAGAGCTTTCAAATGGAATCGGGCAAAAGGAACTATGTCCATTGTACGTTGGGCCACTGATGGCCGTACAGCAGACTGTAGAGCTAGGCAAGAGGAAAGAATCTTGGCTTTTCTGACTTCCGTCAGGAATATCTTCATTGATAGGGAATCTATAATTGTATAATCTATAATTGTTCCTAGGAAGACAACCCTTGAAGCCGGAACAAGGGAACTCTTTACCAAAACTCACCTTCCATCCGTGAGCGCGAATAAAAGACAACAAGTTCTCTGTGTGAGATTTTGCAAGTTGAAAAGATGGAGCCTGAACCAGAATGTCATCCAGATAAGGCACCACTGTAATTCCCAAGACCAAATCACTGCCAAAAGAGCCCCCAGGACCTTTGAGAAAATTCTGGGAGCTGTGACGAGGCCAAATGGAAGAGCCACAAACTGAAAGGGTTTGTCCAGAAAGGCAAATTTCAGAAATTTGTGATGATCCCTGTGAATGGGAACATGAAGGTACGCATCCTTCAGGTCTATTGTCGTCATGAACTGACCCTCTTGCACTAGAGGAAGAATGGAACGGATAGTCTCCATTTTGAAAGACGGCACTCTGAGAAACTTATTGAGACACTTTAGATCTAGAATAGGTCTGAAAGTTTCCTCTTTTTTGGGAACCTTAAACAGATTTTAATAGAACCCTAGACCCTGTTCTTGTACTGGAACTATCACTCCCATAAGGGAAAGATCCTGTACACATTTCAACAACGCCTCTCTTTTTATTTGGTCTGCAGATAATCTTGAGAGGTGGAACCTGCCACTGTGAGGAACGGTCTTGAATTCTAATTTGTAACCCTGGGATACTATGTCCACGGCCCACGGATCTGGAACATCTAGTATCCATGCTTGCAGGCTTCTTAGATTGCTTCCCATTGTTCCAAGACTGACTGGGTTTCCAAGAAGGCTTGGGCTGTTCCTGCATGGTAGAAGAGGGGGAAGACTTAGCTCTGAAGTTACGAAAGGAACGAAAATTACTCTGACGTCCTTTCAGCCTATTCTTATCTTGTGGCAGAAAAGATCCCTTACCATCCGTGATATCGGAAATAATTTCTGCCAAACCCGGCCCAAACAAGGTCTTACCCTTGTAAGGAATCGCCAAAAGCCTAGACTTAGAGGAAACATCTGCTGACCAAGGTTTCAGCGATAACGCTCTACGCACCAAAATCGCGAAACCAGATATTTTGGCTCCCAACTTGATGAACTGCAAAGAAGCGTCAGTAATAAAGGAATTGGCTAATTTAAGGGCCTTAATCCTATCTTGTATCTCCTCCAAAGGAGTCTCTGCTTGAAGAGACTCAGACAAAGCATCAAAACAATAGGCTGTCGAACTTGTCACTGTAGCAATACACACCGCCGGTTGCCATTGGATACCCTGATGAATATACACCAAACTTCACCTCCTCCTTGCACTGAAGGCAAAGAGAATGAATGGGAACTGTGGGAAGGGGAGGGATACTTAACAGCTTTGCTGTAGTGCTCGTTGCCTCCTCCTGCTGGCCATGAGTGATATTCCCAACAGTAATTGAGGACGCTGTGGACTCACCATATCTTAGGAAAGAAAACCCTATGTGCAGAACATTGGAATGTATAATATTTACAGTAAATACACAGTATAACATTATTAAATATGAATATTGCATAAATATGCTTTTTCATATCTTCAGTTACTTGACGGCAAAGGGCCCTAATGCACACACACACACACACACATATATATATATATATATATATATATATATATATATACACACACATACATACACACAATCCAGATAAGCCCAGCACACTCCAATACATATATTATCATCCGGGGTGCAGTTCAAATGTACAATAGTAAAACTACCAGGAAAGCACGCTCCGGTCTTAAACATATAAATCACTTTAATATATTAATGTTTTCGGTGTCTCCCCCTTCCATGTATGTGAGGATGGGTGGAGACACTGAAAACGTTAATATATTAAAGTGATTTATATGTTTAAGACCGTAGCGTGCTTTCCTGGTGGTTTACTAAATATATATATATATATATATATATATATATATATATATATATACATACACACACACATACATACACACCCATACATATGAATTTATGTGTATACATATACTGTACACACATATATACACCTATAAATACATATGTACACATATATATACACCTATAAATACATATGTACACACATATAAACACACACATTTATATATATATATATATATATATATATATATATATATATACATACATACATATGTAGACATGTATATTTATGTATCTCTATGTTAAAGCCCTTAGCAGCCTATTTTTTCTAACACCTGAGACCTCATATCTTTGAGCCTTTATAACTTTTTTTGTGCAATATTTTTTTTTAAATCATTTTTATTAGTGTTATTGTTAGTGTAACTGTACTTTTAAATTCAATTGTGTTTTGTGCAACATTTTTGTTAACCAGAGCTCCGACATCACACTATCCCGACGTGTATTAAATTAAATTGCTCTCAAATGAAGCGTTTACGTTCAGCCTGTGATACGTGCGCAAAGAGCCACAATAAACCCGTGCGCAACTCATAACCTAACCCTTAATTTAGCAATTTCCTATCATTGATGAAAAAAAAAAATTGTGAGCCCTTTTGTAATCTATGCATCTTTTTCACATACAACGACTGGAGTATACACAAGTATGCTAGATCCTGATTGGCTGCTGTATTCTCTTCTGAAATGGAGCATTTTAAGAAGTTAGAAGTCTTGCCAAAAGGAAGTAAGCACATAGGAGTAAAATAAATGACTAGAATGTCCCTTTAAAAGTTATCACTGTTAAGAAGGGGTTTGTGAACTGCCAAGTGAAAGCCCAGAAGGCTGAGCCTAGATGACGAGCCCTGGCACAGCGAGAGGCAGAAGGCTGAGCCTAGATGACGAGCCCTGGCACAGCGAGAGGCAGAAGGCACTGTTTAAAATGGGAGAACAGGCACTCAGGAGTTGTGTTACCCTTAAAATGACTCTTACACAAACCAGTGCCGTACTGAAGGGCTGCTGGACGACCTAGAATCTGCAGCAGACTAAGGCACTTGCGCTATAACTAAGCTCAGAGCAATTACATCCCAAGTGTTAATCTGAAATAAAAATACTATTTTGTAACATAAAACGGTTAAAAAGCAAACAAAGCAAATAATCAGATTCAGGGCACACACTGAAGAAAATTCATCTGAAAATAATAAACCCAGGCCAGCGAATAGCTAATCTCTATAAAAGCCTGACATTAAAATATAATACTAAAAACAATAAAAGCCATTGTCTGAAGCCATGACAGCCTTTCTGACATTGAGTAAGGATGGAACAAAGCTCATATACAAAAGCTGCTCCGCCCCTGCGGTGCCCAGGACTGACCTATCACACCTCTAATAGGCCGAGGAGGATTCTGGGAAGACGTGCAGCTAAGGCACAAATGCTGTCTGCCTATCTGTAACAGGGTGATACTCCCCTGTCTTGTCTGCCTGCTCACACCCCTGCTTAACTAGGCCGCAGGAGACAGGAGAATGGGAATTATAGGAAGACTGTTCCCAGAGTAGCTGCCATGGCTTCATTTTAATTGGGACAGGTCAACATGCAAGAAATGTGGTGTGGGGAATGCCAATGAGTAAAGGCCTGGTGCTAGTATATACAGTGCAGCTTAATCATTTTCAAGAAACCATCAAACACTATTGAGCCACAAAAGGGTCAGCATAATAAGGATGGGCTAATATACAACAGCTTCTGTGTCATTTTATCCCCAACTGGTGGAAAGGAGTATGCCAGCCTATGTGTGGATATGGGCAAATAGCCCTCTTAAGTGACAGAAAGGTGACAAAACTCCTAACATAGTATAGTAAATAAATAAGGTCCAGTGCAAATATAGTTGGAGCCAAGCTCTGCAGGATGTCACCCCACAGGCCCCTGCATAGGATGGGCATAAACAGGTTCCCCAAGTGGGTCACTAAAGCTGGGCAACTGGGCAAAGCTGCCTTCAAGGTCAGTACAGAGCGGCCGGCTGTAGAGGGGGTGAAGGTTGAGCAACCCACCACATTGAGGGCAGGACATGGGCATTCCGGGTAAGGACGTCCTGAGCAGACTAGAGCGGTCACTGAAGCTCTTATCACACAGATCGCACTGGTACAGCTTCTCATGTGGGGCACTGACTATGCCATCTTGTTTCTCACACACACGGAACTTCTTCTGGGGCCTTACGAGGTCTTCATTATCACTGTCCGGTCTCTGCTCACTGCTGTGCCTCTGAGGAGCTCGCCGCTTTCTCTTGCCTGCCCTGGGCCCTTCAGGGTACATAGGGCTGCAAAATGCAGATATTTCAGCAGTTGGCTCCTTGAACAATGAGGAAAAGGAGACCGCAGCTTCAGCATCTGGGAAAACAAGAAACAAAAGTGATGAGATGTAGAGAGGCCCCTGATGTGACTACAAGATATATTATTTAACCATATATTTGTAATATGTACTTATTTATAGATGTGCATTATGTTTGTAATATGTACTTATTTATAGATGTGCATTATGTTTGTAATATGTACTTATTTATAGATGTGCATTATGTTTGTAATATGTACTTATTTATAGATGTGCATTATGTTTGTAATATGTACTTATTTATAGATGTGCATTATGTTTGTAATATGTACTTATTTATAGATGTGCATTATGTTTGTAATATGTACTTATTTATAGATGTGCATTATGTTTGTAATATGTACGTATTTATAGATGTGCATTATGTTTGTAATATGTACTTATTTATAGATGTGCATTATGTTTGTAATATGTACTTATTTATAGATGTGCATTATGTTTGTAATATGTACTTATTTATAGATGTGCATTATGTTTGTAATATGTACTTATTTATAGATGTGCATTATGTTTGTAATATGTACTTATTTATAGATGTGCATTATGTTTGTAATATGTACTTATTTATAGATGTGCATTATGTTTGTAATATGTACTTATTTATAGATGTGCATTATGTTTGTAATATGTACTTATTTATAGATGTGCATTATGTTTGTAATATGTACTTATTTATAGATGTGCATTATGTTTGTAATATGTACTTATTTATAGATGTGCATTATGTTTGTAATATGTACGTATTTATAGATGTGCATTATGTTTGTAATATGTACTTATTTATAGATGTGCATTATGTTTGTAATATGTACTTATTTATAGATGTGCATTATGTTTGTAATATGTAATTATTTATAGATGTGCATTATGTTTGTAATATGTACTTATTTATAGATGTGCATTATGTTTGTAATATGTACTTATTTATAGATGTGCATTATGTTTGTAATATGTACTTATTATAGATGTGCATTATGTTTGTAATATGTACTTATTTATAGATGTGCATTATGTTTGTAATATGTACTTATTTATAGATGTGCATTATGTTTGTAATATGTACTTATTTATAGATGTGCATTATGTTTGTAATATGTACTTATTTATAGATGTGCATTATGTTTGTAATATGTACTTATTTATAGATGTGCATTATGTTTGTAATATGTACTTATTTATAGATGTGCATTATGTTTGTAATATGTACTTATTTATAGATGTGCATTATGTTTGTAATATGTACTTATTATAGATGTGCATTATGTTTGTAATATGTACTTATTTATAGATGTGCATTATGTTTGTAATATGTACTTATTTATAGATGTGCATTATGTTTGTAATATGTACTTATTTATAGATGTGCATTATGTTTGTAATATGTACTTATTTATAGATGTGCATTATGTTTGTAATATGTACTTATTTATAGATGTGCATTATGTTTGTAATATGTACTTATTTATAGATGTGCATTATGTTTGTAATATGTACTTATTTATAGATGTGCATTATGTTTGTAATATGTACTTATTTATAGATGTGCATTATGTTTGTAATATGTACTTATTTATAGATGTGCATTATGTTTGTAATATGTACTTATTTATAGATGTGCATTATGTTTGTAATATGTACTTATTATAGATGTCCATTATGTTTGTAATATGTACTTATTTATAGATGTGCATTATGTTTGTAATATGTACTTATTTATAGATGTGCATTATGTTTGTAATATGTACTTATTTATAGATGTGCATTATGATTGTAATATGTACTTATTTATAGATGTGCATTATGTTTGTAATATGTACTTATTTATAGATGTGCATTATGTTTGTAATATGTACTTATTTATAGATGTGCATTATGTTTGTAATATGTACTTATTTATAGATGTGCATTATGTTTGTAATATGTACTTATTTATAGATGTGCATTTGTTATATTATTTATTTATTATTCAAAAGGGACACACATTATTTATATATCATTTATAGAATAATATGTACACAGCAGTATGGTCATAAGATTCACTGCGGAACAGAACCACAGACACATTATTTATATATCATTTATAGAATAATATGTAAACAGCAGTATGGTCATAAGATTCACTGCGGATCAGACCCACAGACACATTATTTATATATCATTTATAGAATAATATGTACACAGCAGTATGGTCATAAGATTCACTGCGGATCAGAACCACAGGTACACATTATTTATATATAATTTATAGAATAATATGTACACAGCAGTATGGTCATAAGATTCACTGCGGATCAGACCCACAGGTACACATTATTTATATATCATTTATAGAATAATATGTACACAGTAGTATGGTCATAAGATTCCCTACGGATCAGAACCACAGACACATTATTTATATATCATTTATAGAATAATATGTACACAGCAGTATGGTCATAAGATTCACTGCAGATCAGAACCACAGGTACACATTATTTATATATCATTTATAGAATAATATGTACACAGTAGTATGGTCATAAGATTCCCTACGGATCAGAACCACAGACACATTATTTATATATCATTTATAGAATAATATGTACACAGCAGTATGGTCATGAGATTCACTGCGGATCAGAACCACAGGTACACATTATTTATATATCATTTATAGAATAATATGTACACAGTAGTATGGTCATAAGATTCACTGCGGATCAGAACCACAGACACACATTATTTATATATCATTTATAGAATAATATGTACACAGCAGTATGGTCATAAGATTCACTGCGGATCAGAACCACAGGTACACATTATTTATATATCATTTATAGAATAATATGTACACAGCAGTATGGTAATAAGATTCACTGCGGATCAAAACCACAGGTACACATTACTTATATATCATTAATAGAATAATATGTACACAGCAGTATGGTTATAAGATTCACTGCGGATCAGAACCACAGACACATTTTTTAGCATCTGGGAAAACAAGGAACAAAAGTGATGAGATGTAGAGAGGCCCCTGATGTGACTACAAAATATATTATTTATCCATATGTTTGTAATATGTACTTATTTATAGATGTGCATTATGTTTGTAATATGTACTTATTTATAGATGTGCATTATGTTTGTAATATGTACTTATTTATAGATGTGCATTATGTTTGTAATATGTACTTATTTATAGATGTGCATTATGTTTGTAATATGTACTTATTTATAGATGTGCATTATGTTTGTAATATGTACTTATTTATAGATGTGCATTTGTTATATTATTTATTTAGTATTCAAAAGGGACACACATTATTTATATATCATTTATAGAATAATATGTACACAGCAGTATGGTCATAAGATTCACTGCGGATCAGACCCACAGACACATTATTTATATATCATTTATAGAATAATATGTACACAGCAGTATGGTCATAAGATTCACTGCGGATCAGAACCACAGGTACACATTATTTATATATAATTTATAGAATAATATGTACACAGCAGTATGGTCATAAGATTCACTGCGGATCAGACCCACAGGTACACATTATTTATATATCATTTATAGAATAATATGTACACAGCAGTATGGTCATAAGATTCACTGCGGATCAGAACCACAGACACACATTATTTATATATCATTTATAGAATAATATGTACACAGCAGTATGGTCATAAGATTCACTGCAGATCAGAACCACAGGTACACATTATTTATATATCATTTATAGAATAATATGTACACAGTAGTATGGTCATAAGATTCCCTACGGATCAGAACCACAGACACATTATTTATATATCATTTATAGAATAATATGTACACAGCAGTATGGTTATAAGATTCACTGCGGATCAGAACCACAGACACATTATTTATATATCATTTATAGAATAATATATACACAGCAGTATGGTTATAAGATTCACTGCGGATCAGAACCACAGACACATTATTTATATATCATTTATAGAATAATATGTACACAGCAGTATGGTCATAAGATTCACTGCAGATCAGAACCACAGATACACATTATTTATATATCATTTATAGAATAATATGTACACAGCAGTATGGTTATAAGATTCACTGCGGATCAGAACCACAGACACACATTATTTATATATCATTTATAGAATAATATGTACACAGCAGCACTATGGTCATAAGATTCACTGCGGATGAGAACCACAGACACACATTACTTATATATCATTTATAGAATAATATGTACACAGCAGTATGGTCATAAGATTCACTGCGGATCAGAACCACAGACACATTATTTATATATCATTTATAGAATAATATGTACACAGCAGTATGGTTATAAGATTCACTGCGGATCAGAACCACAGACACATTATTTATATATCATTTATAGAATAATATGTACACAGCAGTATGGTCATAAGATTCACTGCAGATCAGAACCACAGATACACATTATTTATATATCATTGATAGAATAATATGTACACAGCAGTATGGTTATAAGATTCACTGCGGATCAGAACCACAGACACACATTATTTATATATCATTTATAGAATAATATGTACACAGCAGTATGGTCATAAGATTCACTGCGGATCAGAACCACAGGTACACGTTATTTATATATAATTTATAGAAAAATATGTACACAGCAGTATGGTTATAAGATTCAAGGCGGATCAGAACCACAGACACATTATTTATATATCATTTATAGAAAAATATGTACACAGCAGTATGGTCATAAGATTCACTGCGGATCAGAACCACAGGAACACATTATTTATATATCATTTATAGAATAATATGTACACAGCAGTATGGTCATAAGATTCACTGCGGATCAGAACCACAGACACATTATTTATATATTATTTATAGAATAATATGTACACAGCAGCAGTATGGTCATAAGATTCACAGCGGATCAGAACCACAGACACATTATTTTTATATCATTTATAGAATAATATGTACACAGCAGCAGTATGGTCATAAGATTCACTGCGGATCAGAACCACAGGTACACATTATTTATATATCATTTATAGAATAATATGTACACAGCGGTATGGTCATAAGATTCACTGCGGATCAGAACCACAGACACATTATTTATATATCATTTATAGAATAATATGTACACAGCAGCAGTATGGTCATAAGATTCACTGCGGATCAGAACCACAGGTACACATTATTTATATATCATTTATAGAATAATATGTACACAGCAGTATGGTCATAAGATTCACTGCGGATCAGAACCACAGATACACATTATTTATATATCATTTATAGAATAATATGTACACAGCAGTATGGTCATAAGTTTCACTGCGGATCAGAACCACAGATACAAATTATTTATATATCATTTATAGAATAATATGTACACAGCAGTATGGTCATAAGATTCACTGCGGATCAGAACCACAGGTACACATTATTTATATATCATTTATAGAATAATATGTACACAGCAGTATGGTCATAAGATTCACTGCGGATCAGAACCACAGATACACATTATTTATATATCATTTATAGAATAATATGTACACAGCAGTATGGTCATAAGATTCACTGCGGATCAGAACCACAGACACACATTATTTATATATCATTTATAGAATAATATGTACACAGCAGTATGGTCATAAGATTCACTGCGGATCAGAACCACAGACACATTATTTATATATCATTTATAGAATAATATGTACACAGCAGTATGGTCATAAGATTCACTGCGGATCAGAACCACAGGTACACATTATTTATATATCATTTATAGAATAATATGTACACAGAAGTATGGTCATAAGATTCACTGCGGATCAGAATCACAGACACACATTATTTATATATCATTTATAGAATAATATGTACACAGCAGTATGGTTATAAGATTCACTGCGGATCAGAACCACAGACACATTATTTATATATCATTTATAGAATAATATGTACACAGCAGTATGGTCATAAGATTCACTGCAGATCAGAACCACAGATACACATTATTTATATATCATTTATAGAATAATATGTACACAGCAGTATGGTTATAAGATTCACTGCGGATCAGAACCACAGACACACATTATTTATATATCATTTATAGAATAATATGTACACAGCAGCACTATGGTCATAAGATTCACTGCGGATGAGAACCACAGACACACATTACTTATATATCATTTATAGAATAATATGTACACAGCAGTATGGTCATAAGATTCACTGCGGATCAGAACCACAGACACATTATTTATATATCATTTATAGAATAATATGTACACAGCAGTATGGTTATAAGATTCACTGCGGATCAGAACCACAGACACATTATTTATATATCATTTATAGAATAATATGTACACAGCAGTATGGTCATAAGATTCACTGCAGATCAGAACCACAGATACACATTATTTATATATCATTTATAGAATAATATGTACACAGCAGTATGGTCATAAGATTCACTGCGGATCAGAACCACAGACACATTATTTATATATCATTGATAGAATAATATGTACACAGCAGTATGGTCATAAGATTCACTGCGGATCAGAACCACAGACACATTATTTATATATCATTTATAGAATAATATGTACACAGCAGTATGGTCATAAGATTCACTGCGGATCAGAACCACAGACACATTATTTATATATCATTGATAGAATAATATGTACACAGCAGTATGGTTATAAGATTCACTGCGGATCAGAACCACAGACACACATTATTTATATATCATTTATAGAATAATATGTACACAGCAGTATGGTCATAAGATTCACTGCGGATCAGAACCACAGGTACACGTTATTTATATATAATTTATAGAATAATATGTACACAGCAGTATGGTTATAAGATTCAAGGCGGATCAGAACCACAGACACATTATTTATATATCATTTATAGAAAAATATGTACACAGCAGTATGGTCATAAGATTCACTGCGGATCAGAACCACAGGAACACATTATTTATATATCATTTATAGAATAATATGTACACAGCAGTATGGTCATAAGATTCACTGCGGATCAGAACCACAGGTACACATTATTTATATATCATTTATAGAATAATATGTACACAGCAGCAGTATGGTCATAAGATTCACTGCGGATCAGAACCACAGACACACATTATTTATATATCATTTATAGAATAATATGTACACAGCAGTATGGTCATAAGATTCACTACGGATCAGAACCACAGGTACACATTATTTATATATCATTTATAGAATAATATGTACACAGCAGTATGGTCATAAGATTCACTGCGGATCAGAACCACAGACACATTATTTATATATCATTTATAGAATAATATGTACACAGAGCAGTATGGTCATAAGATTCACTGCGGATCAGAACCACAGGTACACATTATTTATATATCATTGATAGAATAATATGTACACAGCAGTATGGTCATAAGATTCACTGCGGATCAGAACCACAGACACATTATTTATATATCATTTATAGAATAATATGTACACAGCAGTATGGTCATAAGATTCACTGCGGATCAGAACCACAGACACATTATTTATATATCATTGATAGAATAATATGTACACAGCAGTATGGTTATAAGATTCACTGCGGATCAGAACCACAGACACACATTATTTATATATCATTTATAGAATAATATGTACACAGCAGTATGGTCATAAGATTCACTGCGGATCAGAACCACAGGTACACGTTATTTATATATAATTTATAGAATAATATGTACACAGCAGTATGGTTATAAGATTCAAGGCGGATCAGAACCACAGACACATTATTTATATATCATTTATAGAAAAATATGTACACAGCAGTATGGTCATAAGATTCACTGCGGATCAGAACCACAGGAACACATTATTTATATATCATTTATAGAATAATATGTACACAGCAGTATGGTCATAAGATTCACTGCGGATCAGAACCACAGGTACACATTATTTATATATCATTTATAGAATAATATGTACACAGCAGCAGTATGGTCATAAGATTCACTGCGGATCAGAACCACAGACACACATTATTTATATATCATTTATAGAATAATATGTACACAGCAGTATGGTCATAAGATTCACTACGGATCAGAACCACAGGTACACATTATTTATATATCATTTATAGAATAATATGTACACAGCAGTATGGTCATAAGATTCACTGCGGATCAGAACCACAGACACATTATTTATATATCATTTATAGAATAATATGTACACAGCAGTATGGTCATAAGATTCACTGCGGATCAGAACCACAGACACATTATTTATATATCATTTATAGAATAATATGTACACAGCAGTATGGTCATAAGATTCACTGCGGATCAGAACCACAGACACATTATTTATATATCATTTATAGAATAATATGTACACAGCAGTATGGTCATAAGATTCACTGCGGATCAGAACCACAGACACACATTATTTATATATCATTTATAGAATAATATGTACACAGCAGTATGGTCATAAGATTCACTGCGGATCAGAACCACAGATACACATTATTTATATATCATTTATAGAATAATATGTACACAGCAGTATGGTCATAAGATTCACTGACCAGAACCACAGACACATTATTTATATATTATTTATAGAATAATATGTACACAGCAGCAGTATGGTCATAAGATTCACAGCGGATCAGAACCACAGACACATTATTTTTATATCATTTATAGAATAATATGTACACAGCAGCAGTATGGTCATAAGATTCACTGCGGATCAGAACCACAGGTACACATTATTTATATATCATTTATAGAATAATATGTACACAGCGGTATGGTCATAAGATTCACTGCGGATCAGAACCACAGACACATTATTTATATATCATTTATAGAATAATATGTACACAGCAGCAGTATGGTCATAAGATTCACTGCGGATCAGAACCACAGGTACACATTATTTATATATCATTTATAGAATAATATGTACACAGCAGTATGGTCATAAGATTCACTGCGGATCAGAACCACAGATACACATTATTTATATATCATTTATAGAATAATATGTACACAGCAGTATGGTCATAAGATTCACTGCGGATCAGAACCACAGATACAAATTATTTATATATCATTTATAGAATAATATGTACACAGCAGTATGGTCATAAGATTCACTGCGGATCAGAACCACAGGTACACATTATTTATATATCATTTATAGAATAATATGTACACAGCAGTATGGTCATAAGATTCACTGCGGATCAGAACCACAGATACACATTATTTATATATCATTTATAGAATAATATGTACACAGCAGTATGGTCATAAGATTCACTGCGGATCAGAACCACAGACACACATTATTTATATATCATTTATAGAATAATATGTACACAGCAGTATGGTCATAAGATTCACTGCGGATCAGAACCACAGACACATTATTTATATATCATTTATAGAATAATATGTACACAGCAGTATGGTCATAAGATTCACTGCGGATCAGAACCACAGGTACACATTATTTATATATTATTTATAGAATAATATGTACACAGAAGTATGGTCATAAGATTCACTGCGGATCAGAATCACAGACACACATTATTTATATATCATTTATAGAATAATATGTACACAGCAGTATGGTTATAAGATTCACTGCGGATCAGAACCACAGATACACATTATTGATATATCATTTATAGAATAATATGTACACAGCAGTATGGTCATAAGATTCACTGCGGATCAGAACCACAGACACACATTATTTATATATCATTTATAAAATAATATGTACACAGCAGTATGGTCATAAGATTCACTGCGGATCAGAACCACAGACACATTATTTATATATCATTTATAGAATAATATGTACACAGCAGTATGGTCATAAGATTCACTGCGGATCAGAACCACAAACACACATTTATATATCATTTATAGAATAATATGTACACAGCAGTATGGTTATAAGATTCACTGCGGATCAGAACCACAAACACACATTTATATATCATTTATAGAATAATATGTACACAGCAGTATGGTCATAAGACTCACTGCGGATCAGAACCACAGGTACACATTATTTATATATCATTTATAGAATAATATGTACACAGAGCAGTATGGTCATAAGATTCACTGCGAATCAGAACCACAGGTACACATTATTTATATATCATTTATAGAATAATATGTACACAGAGCAGTATGGTCATAAGATTCACTGCGAATCAGAACCACAGGTACACATTATTTATATATCATTTATAGAATAATATGTACACAGCAGTATGGTCATAAGATTCACTGCGGATCAGAACCACAGACACATTATTTATATATCTTTTATAGAATAATATGTACACAGCAGTATGGTTATAAGATTCACTGCGGATCAGAACCACAGACACATTATTTATATATCATTTATAGAATAATATGTACACAGCAGTATGGTCATAAGATTCACTGCGGATCAGAACCACAGACACATTATTTATATATCATTTATAGAATAATATGTACACAGCAGTATGGTTATAAGATTCACTGCGGATCAGAACCACAGACACATTATTTATATATCATTTATAGAATAATATGTACACAGCAGTATGGTCATAAGATTCACTGCGGATCAGAACCACAGGTACACATTATTTATATATAATTTATAGAACAACATGTACACAGCAGCATGATCATAAGATTCACTGCGGATCAGAATCACAGGTACACATTATTTATATATCATTTATAGAATAATATGTACTCAGCAGTATGGTCATAAGATTCACTGCGGATCAGAACCACAGGTACACATTATTTATATATCATTTACAGAATAATATGTCATAAGATTCACTGCAGATCAGAACCACAGATACACATTATTTATATATCATTTATAGAATAATATGTACACAGCAGTATGGTCATAAGATTCACTGCGGATCAGAACCACAGACACACATTATTTATATATCATTTATAGAATAATATGTACACAGCAGCAGTATGGTCATAAGATTCACTGCGGATCAGAACCAAAGACACACATTATTTATATATCATTTATAGAATAATATGTACACAGCAGTATGGTCATAAGATTCACTGCGGATCAGAACCACAGATACACATTATTTATATATCATTTATAGAATAATATGTACACAGCAGTATGGTCATAAGATTCACTGCGGATCAGAACCACAGACACATTATTCATATATCATTTATAGAATAATATGTACACAGCAGTATGGTTATAAGATTCACTGCGGATCAGAACCACAGACGCACATTATTTATATATCATTTATAGAATAATATGTACACAGCAGTATGGTTATAAGATTCACTGCGGATCAGAACCACAGACACACATTATTTATATATCAATTATAGAATAATATGTACACAGCAGTATGGTCATAAGATTCACTGCAGATCAGAACCACAGGTACACATTATTTATATATCATTTATAGAATAATATGTACACAGCAGTATGGTCATAAGATTCACTGCGGATCAGAACCACAGACACACATTATTTATATATTATTTATAGAATAATATGTACACAGCAGTATGGTTATAAGATTCACTGCGGATCAGAACCACAGACACTCATTATTTATATATCATTTATAGAATAATATGTACACAGCAGTATGGTCATAAGATTCACTGCGGATCAGAACCACAGACACATTATTTATATATAATTCATAGAATAATATGTACACAGCAGTATGGTCATAAGATTCACTGCGGATCAGAACCACAGACACATTATTTATATATCATTTATAGAATAATATGTACACAGCAGTATGGTTATAAGATTCACTGCGGATCAGAACCACAGGTACACATTATTTACATATCATTTATAGAATAATATGTACACAGCAGTATGGTCATAAGATTTATTGCGGATCAGAACCACAGATACACATTATTTATATATCATTTACAGAATAATATGTACACAGCAGTATGGTCATAAGATTCACTGCGGATCAGAACCACAGGTACACATTATATTTATATATAATTTATAGAATAATATGTACACAACAGTATGGTCATAAGATTCACTGCGGATCAGAACCACAGGTACACATTATTTATATATCATTTATAGAATAATATGTACACAGAGCAGTATGGTCATAAGATTCACTGCGGATCAGAACCACAGATACACATTATTTATATATCATTTATAGAATAATATGTACACAGCAGTATGGTCATAAGATTCACTGCGGATCAGAACCACAGGTACACATTATTTATATATCATTTATAGAATAATATGTACACAGTAGTATGGTCATAAGATTCACTGCGGATCAGAACCACAGACACACATTATTTATATATCATTTATAGAATAATATGTACACAGAGCAGTATGGTCATAAGATTCACTGCGGATCAGAACCACAGGTACACATTATTTATATATAATTTATAGAATAATATGTACACAGCAGTATGGTCATAAGATTCACTGCGGATCAGAACCACAGACACATTATTTATATATCATTTATAGAATAATATGTACACAGCAGTATGGTCATAAGATTCACTGCGGATCAGAACCACAGACACACATTATTTATATATCATTTATAGAATAATATGTACACAGCAGTATGGTCATAAGATTCACTGCGGATCAGAACCACAGATACACATTATTTATATATCATTTATAGAATAATATGTACACAGCAGTATGGTCATAAGATTCACTGACCAGAACCACAGACACATTATTTATATATTATTTATAGAATAATATGTACACAGCAGCAGTATGGTCATAAGATTCACAGCGGATCAGAACCACAGACACATTATTTTTATATCATTTATAGAATAATATGTACACAGCAGCAGTATGGTCATAAGATTCACTGCGGATCAGAACCACAGGTACACATTATTTATATATCATTTATAGAATAATATGTACACAGCAGTATGGTCATAAGATTCACTGCGGATCAGAACCACAGGTACACATTATTTATATATAATTTATAGAACAACATGTACACAGCAGCATGATCATAAGATTCACTGCGGATCAGAATCACAGGTACACATTATTTATATATCATTTATAGAATAATATGTACTCAGCAGTATGGTCATAAGATTCACTGCGGATCAGAACCACAGGTACACATTATTTATATATCATTTACAGAATAATATGTCATAAGATTCACTGCAGATCAGAACCACAGATACACATTATTTTAGGGATGCACCGAAATGAAAATTCTAAACCGAAACCGAAACCGAAAATGCAGGATGCCCTTGGCCGAAAACCGAAACCGAAACCGAAAATGACTTTTTCCACCAAATTATTTTAAAAGTTTTTTTTCTATAATTTTATTATTAATATAAGACTTTTTATTATATATATATATATATATATAATATATATTTTATATATAATATATATTTTATATATAATATATATTTTATATATAATATATATTTTATATATAATATATATTTTATATATAATATATATTTTATATATAATATATATAATATATATTTTATATATAATATTTATAATATATATTTTATATATAATATATATATAATATATATATATTTTATATATATATATATATATACACACAGTATATATAAGATTCACTGCGATCATGAACCACAGACACATTATTTATATATCATTTATAGAATAATATGTACACAGAGCAGTATGGTCATAAGATTCACTGCGGATCAGAACCACAGATACACATTATTTATATATCATTTATAGAATAATATGTACACAGAGCAGTATGGTCATAAGATTCACTGCGGATCAGAACCACAGACACATTATTTATATATCATTTATAGAATAATATGTACACAGCAGTATGGTCATAAGATTCACTGCGGATCAGAACCACAGAACACATTATTTCTATATAATTTATAGAATAATATGTACACAGAGCAGTATGGTCATAAGATTCACTGCGGATCAGAACCACAGATACACATTATTTATATATCATTTATAGAATAATATGTACACAGAGCAGTATGGTCATAAGATTCACTGCGGATCAGAACCACAGGTACACATTATTTATATATAATTTATAGAATAATATGTACACAACAGTATGGTCATAAGATTCACTGAAGATTAGAACCACAGACACACATTATTTATATATCATTTATAGAATAATATGTACACAGCAGTATGGTCATAAGATTCACTGCGGATCAGAACCACAGGTACACATTATTTATATATCATTTATAGAATAATATGTACACAGCAGTATGGTCATAAGATTCACTGCGGATGAGAACCACAGACACATTATTTATATATCATTTATGGAATAATATGTACACAGCAGTATGGTCATAAGATTCACTGCAGATCAGAACCACAGGTACACATTATTTATATATCATTTATAGAATAATATGTACACAGTAGTATGGTCATAAGATTCACTGCGGATCAGAACCACAGACACACATTATTTATATATCATTTATAGAATAATATGTACACAGCAGTATGGTCATAAGATTCACTGCGGATCAGAACCACAAACACACATTTATATATCATTTATAGAATAATATGCACACAACATTATGCTCATAAGATTCACTGCGGATCAGAACCACAGACACATTATTTATATATCATTTATAGAATAATATGTACACAGCAGTATGGTTATAAGATTCACTGCGGATCAGAACCACAGACACACATTATTTATATATCATTTATAGAATAATATGTAAACAGCAGTATGGTCATAAGATTCACTGCGGATCAGAACCACAGACACATTATTTATATATCATTTACAGAATAATATGTACACAGCAGTATGGTCATAAGATTCACTGCAGATCAGAACCACAGATACACATTATTTATATTTCATTTATAGAATAATATGTACACAGCAGTATGGTCATAAGAATCACTGCGGATCAGAACCACAGGTACACATTATTTATATATCATTTATAGAATAATATGTACACAGCAGTATGGTCATAAGATCAGAACACCAAACCTTAAGGTAGACAGTACTAGAAAAACTACTTACGAGCCCGGATTAGCGCATGATAGATTGTTAAGTTGTCCGCTAAAGACTGATAAAAGGGCCAGAACTGAGCTGAAGCCATGCCATTAGAGCACTGAAAATGAAACACAATTCCAGAATATTAAATGGAAGGGAGGATTTCTCCAGCGACCAGATTCCCTGAGCCTTCAGGGGACCCCAAACCGTAGCCACTATCTCCCAGGAAGGTCTCAAAAAGACGAGCAGTGAGACAAGTGGTCCTGACAGATCCACCAAGGGAGAGAAACTCTTGTCTGGATGACCTGGAAGATCCTCTGAGATAGAGCGTAATGGTCGCTGTTCCATTGCCTGAGTATACATAGATGTAAAGGTTGCAGATGGAAGCAAGAAATAGGATAATATCCATAGAAGCCATCACTAGACCCAACCCCTCCATGCATTGAGCCACAGAGGAACAAGTATTGGACTGTAGGGATCGGGAGGCTGACAAAAGCCTGGCTCAACGTTAATCTGTCAGGAAAATTTTCATCACAGACGAATCAATAAATGGTCCCAGGAAAACACACACTGTAGTCGGAATCCGCGAGCTCTCGCCCAGCTTTATCTACCACCCTCCTTGCATTCTGGCCCCCTAAGATCTTCGCGAGATCCCAGGTGCAGAAGCAAGACCGAAAGACAGGTTACGAACTGGAAATAATTGTCCAGAAAGGCATAAGATCAACCCCCGGCAGCTGGATTCAAACCAACAACCTTTAAGTTGCAAAGCCACAAAGCTAACTGCTAGGCTACATTGGTCTGCTTAAAAGAGGGACCTGTAAGGGATCCCTGTGACCGGAATATGAAAGTATGCCTCTTTCAGATTGATCATGGTCGTGAATAGATCCTCCTGAGCTAACGGAAGGATGGGTCGAACAGTCCCCAACTTGAGGGACGGAACCCTCAGGAATCTATGGAGACACTCAAAGACTAAAAATGTCTTTTTTTATCAGAACCACTAAAAGGTTTGAATAAAACCCAAGGCCCAGCTCTGAGGGGGCACTGGAACAACCCCCCCCATGGAGGCTAGGTCCTATATAAATACAAAAAGGATATCCCCCTTTCAGGATAAGAAGATCGCTTGATAGGAGCAATCAGCTTCTTGGAGGAAGAACTCATGTCCTGAGAGAGGAAGGCACTGTGGATAATAGATACAGACCCAGATTAAACAGCGTTTTCCCCCTAAAAGCTAAATAGAGGAAACTGGACGTATATTCCATATATGCAGATCAAGACTTCAGCCAGAGAGCTCTTCGTGAAGGACCGCAAAACCGGAAGACTTAGAGAGAAGACGATAATCTGCATAATTTACAATTAAAGGAATTGGCCATCATGAAGGCCATAATCCTATCCGGAATGTCTGATAAGGAGTCACATCAAAAAGATGCGGCTCCAGAAACCGCTGATATGCTAGCAGCAGGTAGAAATAGAAGACCAATGAAAAATATCTCCTTAGTTCGGTTCATGGGGTCTCTAAAGGGGTTACTATCCTCAATGGGGATAGTAGTACTCTTATTCAGCTTGTAGATATATCCAGCCACCCTGGTGATGGTACTCCACATTTCCAGGGAGAGACATGCACTGAAAAAACAGCCTTCTAAAATTAGTAAATGGAGAGAACGGATTCCAGGCATCTCCCATTCCTTAGAAATGAAGTCCGCCATGTGAACTAGGACGTGAAAAACTCAGGGGCCTGAGTCTAATATTGTAAACCCTGTCCAGCTTCACGATCACATCTTATCCTCCCAGGAGGATGATACAGGTATCACAGGAGACAATAAAACCTCTTTGAGTAAGTAAGAGCCTAAATGTGGAGGATATTTCATCAGGTTCTGCTGGCTTTCCTCAGCGAAGTCAAGGGCAGACAATACACCTTCAAAATCTACATTCAGATGATGAGATAGATTGACTAATGCAGGCCTTAAAGAAGTAGAGTCCTGTATCTGAGGAAACATGTCTAACCCTTCATTTTCCAATGTCAGAAATAGAAAAGGCATTCAGCACAGCAGAAACAGCCGATTAAAGCTGTGCTGCAAAGTCCACTGGGAGAAAAACCCAACCCAAAATACTACTGAGCTGAGCCGCAGGCTACTGCTTCTCAAAGCTTAGGAGATGGGGACTTAGGAAAAAAGACATGGCATGTCTTGGACCAATCTGAGAGACTGAGAACTGAGAGGGGTAAAAAAGAATGGAGTCTGACCTGGGATTCTTAAAACCTTCTTCCCCTAACAAAACAAAATGTTAGACAGACTGATTATAAAACTAGTACCAACACGGTGAGTCCACGGAATCATCAATTACTGTTGGGAATATCACTCCTGGCAAGCAGGAGTAGGCAAAGAGCACCACAGCAAAGCTGTTAAGTATCACTTCCCTTCCCACTGTCAGGGTTTTTACCCTCCTTTGCTTGCCATGTGCTGCTGGCAGCCATTTTACTCACCTCTCTTGCTGAGTCTGGTGCAGAGTGTGTGATGCTGCTCATTTCCTGCACGCCCTCTTATGGCCAGACTGGAGTACATCATCCGTGTGAGACAGGTTACAGTCTCAGAATTGTGATGTCATCACTTATTATTTAAAGGTCCTCTGTTCAGTATGCTTTGCCCTTGCGTTGTCTCAGACCTGTTTGCTAGTTCCTGTGTATTACCTGGCTGTCTGACATCCCTCCTGGTTCCTGATCCCTGGCTTTTTCCTGACTCTGCTGTTCTCCTTTTTCGTGATTCTGGCTCGTCTGACTACTCGCTTTGGTTCCTGACTCCGCTTGTCTGACTATTCGCTTTGGCTCCTGACTCGACTCGTCTGACTACCAGCTCTGGCTTTGACTCCTGGCTTGTTATTTGACTTGTGGACTTTTTATTATTTTTTGTTATTAATAAAGGTGTGATTATTTTTGCACTTGTCGTCTCAGTCTGATTCCTGGCACCCTGACACCCACAACCCCCAGTCATTCTCTTTGCCTGCGTTGCAAGGAGGTGAAGTTTTCGGTGTCTAAAAAGAAGTTTACTTCAATCAAGATTTTATTATTTTAAAGCAGGGTAGGTTTGCTCTGACCTTTCCTTGGGTCTAGCCGTACCTCACGTCAGTCTCTTCAGTAGGGCAGTGGTGGCTTCTAAGCCATTGGGAACTTGTGAGGTACAATCCTCAGAAAGCCTGAGTAAGTTTACTCAGATCTTTTTTTCTTCACAGGTCCATGTGAGGAGTGGCATCCTCTCAAACCGGGTGAGCTGTCCTCCTGCCGGACAGCTAGATGTGCAGATAAATGCCTTTTTATATTTTGGGGCTAAGAGGCTGGCACTGATGGGGTTAAGGATCCTAAATAATCTGTATTTAACTATGGGACACATTATCCTTTAAGAGGATTATTCTTGCAGTAGGCAGGCACTTTTTGTCATGTGAGGGAGACTTGGAGGTTAATCATTCTCAAAAGAAGGAATTAACTCTCTTTTGGGGGCTTGATTATTCTAAATTGTTTAAGCATACTCCTATACTAATGCTCTTATTCAGAGTGATTGTGGTTTTATTTAAAGAGCACGCTTTTTCCCTGGTAGCGCCATTCCTATGGAGCTAGTTGAGGTGTTTTACTCCGCTCTTTATAATAAGAGTGAGCGGCATCTTTATTTTGTGACCGATTGTGTTTTGAATTCAGGCATCCAGGTCTGACTTGTTTTTAACAACTAAAGGCAGGATGAGGCGCAAGATAAAATCACCTGTGCTTCATCTCCATGCAGTTCTCATGGTCCCGCCTCCTTCTTCTGAAACGGAGCGCCACCATTTATTTTCTTGTTGAGTGCAGTTTCTGACTCCACCTCGTTCTCTGACTGAGAACGGAGCAAAGTGTTTTTCTGCTGGTATCAGGGGTTTTAGGCTGAGATGAATCAGCGGTACAGCTTTTGGCAATCAGTACAGCCTAGAAACAGTGCAGCCACAGTACAGCCTAAAGTCCGTCCTGATTACTCTGGGAGTTTCATCCCGGGGAGTGGGAACTCCATCCGGAGGTGTTCTCCAGTTTAACCCTCAGATGGGGCGTGCTGGAACTGGATTTGATGTAGTCTCTGCAGAATGCCAAGTTTTCAAGGTACGGTTCTAGGTCAATGGATCCACTGGCTGCTCTGATAGATGCTCTGGTGGTTCTTTGGAATTTCAGGCTGGCATACCTGTTTCCTCTGTTTGCTCTTTTTCCACGAGTCATTGCTCGTATAAAACAGGAGAGTGTGTCAGGGATTCTGGTATGCAGACCTAGCGGAGATGTGGTCTCTTACGCCTGGGAGACCGTCTCTGAGGAAAAACCTTCTGCTTCAGGGTCCCTTCTTTCATCCAATCATCTGACTGATTGGAGATTGAACGCTTATTTCTATCTATGCGTGGTTTTCCGAGTCAGTCGTTAAGACCATGATTCAGGCTCCTAAGATATTCCTGGAGTAAGGTCAGGATCCCAAGGATCTTATCTTTGGCTTTGAGAAGGGTTTTCTGCTTTATCCTTTCTGCTGCAGAAGCGTCTGGCAGATGTACAATTCTTTAGTCAGGCCCTGGTCAGAATCAGGCCTGTATTTAATTCAGTTGATTCACCTTGGAGCCTAAACCTTGTTAAAGTTTTACTGCAGGCTCCGTTTGAGCCTATGCATTCCATAGATATCAAGTTTTTATCTTGGAAGGTTTTGTTTCTTACTGCTATTTCTTCTGCTCTGAGGGTTTCTGAACTCCCATCTTTGCAGTGTGATTCTCCTTATCTCATTTTTCATGCAGATAAGGCAGTTCTCCGTACCAAGTTTGGTTTTCTTCCTAAGGTTGTTGCGGACAGAAATATTATTCAGAAAATTGTTCCTTCTTTCTGTCCTAATCCTTATTTTTATAAGGAACGTTTGTTACACGTCTTAGACATTGTGCAGGCTCTTAAATTCTATCTGAAGGCTATGAAGGATTTTCGTCAGTCTCCTGCATTGTTTGTTTGCTTTTCTGGAAAATGTAAGGGTCAGAAAGCTTCTGCCACTTCTCTTTCTCTCTGGTTGAGAAGTATTATTTGTATGGCATATGAGACTGCTGGACAGCCGCCTCCTGAGAGAATCACAGCTCATTCCACTAGGGCTGTTTCTTGTTCTTGGGTCTTCAAGAATGAGGCCTCTGTAGAACATAGAACAAGAGTCCTGGAGAAAGGGCTAGGTTTTTCACCCTCCACTGATTTCAATTTGTTTAATACAATAGTGGACATTAATAACTTTCTGCGAAAAACTGTCTTAAAAAGGCATTTTTATAATCAAGATGTACAATTGGAAGAAACATCAGTGGAACAAGATGAAGAAACAGCTGAGCATTTGAATCCATTAATAAACGATAGTTTGACATTTGGAGACCTATGTGCAGGACAATCTCTTTTAGAACTGCAGTCAGAGTCAGCTAGAAATACAGAGAAAATTGAAATACATAGAAAAATTAACAGTGACTTAAAGACCAGGAGTAATTTTTACCCTATACATAGTAGGGACAAAACTATAGAAATGTTTCAAGAAAAAATATACAATGATTTAATCCTACTTAAAGAGAATTTAAGTAAGGGAACAACATTGTATAATAGGGATAATCTTACAAATAAAGAGAGAATAGCACTAGACAAACGTGCAAAAAATGATAAAATATCTATCACTCAAGCAGATAAGGGAGGTTCAATAATAATACAAAACAAAGCAGATTATTACTCAGAGGCACATAGACAGCTTGATGATAAAAACACATGAAAACATTTGCAATATGACCCTAACCCTACAGAACTAGTAAAGGGCAAAATTGAACACCTGCTTGATGAAGAAAAACATCTAGGTATAATAGATGTGGAACTCAGTGAATACCTAGAACAAGATAATCCTATAATACCAAATTTCAGATTAGTACCTAAAATTCATAAAGACCCCATAAGGCCACCTGGAAGACCTATAGTGTCTGGGGTTGGGTCAATATTGGAACATCTTGGGGAATGGGTGGACAATATGTTGCAGCCATGTGTTACTCAGCTCCCAGGCTACCTTAGAGATACTACTCACTTATTAAATAAGATCAAATAAGTTAAATGGGAGCCTGAGTGGGCATGGCTAACAATAGATGTCTGCTCTTTGTATTCATGTATTCCACATGAATTAGGTTTAAAGGCAGTGAAACACATTTTGAGTCTTTATACAACTTATACAGAAGATCTAATAGAATACATAATAGAGGTACTTAGTCTCCTGTTACAACATAATTTCTTTCAATTCGATGGGCAATTATTCTTACAACAGTGTGGTACCGCTATGGGGGCAAAATTTGCCCCTGCATATGCCAATATATTTTTAGGATGGTTTGAATCAAAATATGTTTTTTCAACCAATAACGTCTTCAAAGATTATATTGTTTTGTATACCAGGTACATTGAGGACTTGTTAATCATATGGAAGGGAGAGGAACATATTGCAAAGGACTTTCTATTGTACCTAAATAATAATGAAAACAACCTAAGATTTACCTGGGAGTACAAAAAAGACACTACCAAATACCTAGATATCAGCCTATCAGGAGATATAGAAAACCAGAGAATCACTACTGAATTATACCGCAAGGAAATAACAGGCAATACTATTCTGCGCTGTGATTCTTGCCACCCGTCACACCTAAAGAAGGGGGTCCCAAAAGGTCAACTAATTCGTATAAGGAGAAATTGTACCACACTGGACTCCTATGACATACATTCTGAACAACTAGTCAATAGACTGGTAGACAGAGGGTATAACATCAATGAATTAGAACAGATCAGGATGTAGGTCAGAAAGATGAACAGTAATTTGTTAAAAAAAAAAAGAATAAAAAGACAAAAAGAGCAGAGAGTCAGAAGTCACAACATATTAATTTCATAACAACTTATAGTAAACAGTTTAATAAGATAAGAAACATCAGAATCTAAATATATTACAAACTGACCCTGTGTTGAAAGCTATTTTAGGGAAAGGCTGCAGATATATAGCAAAAAGAGCACCTACAATAGATGACAAAGTGGTTGAATATGTATATACAAACAAAACCAAAAGGAGAAATATGAAAGAAAGCTGGCTATGTAAGAAAGGGTGCTACAAATGTAGCCATCACCCATGCCTTACTTGTTCATACTTAAAGACAGGGGATACTTTTATTTCCTCAACCACAAATAAGGAATATAAAATAAGATATAGGTTAGATTGCACGTCCAAATATAAAATTTATTTAATTACCTGCTCAATATGTAAAAAACAATATACAGGCTACTCTAGCCGAATGCTAAAGGATAGGGCAAGAGAACATCTTAATGATATACAGAATGAGCATCCAAAAACTAGAGTAGCCAAACACTTTAACCAACATCCTAACCCAACAAAAGTTTTTTAAATTCAAGCAATAGATCATCTTCACAGAACCCAGAGAGGAGGGAATAGATTTAGGAAATTATTGTTCAAAGAAACAAAATGAATCTTTTTCTTACAGACACGTGAACCAAATGGTATCAATGCGAGGTGGGATGTAGACTTTTTTAGGCTAAAATAATAAAAATTCTTAAAAAAAGTTTATAGTCATCAAAAGGTTTAGTAACATATTGCATCTTAGTTCAATGTTTTACAGAATTAGGATAAACTATAATTGTTGATTGCAAACAAATGAGAAGATAAATACATCTTAATAATATCAGAAGTCAGTCTCACACACAAGTAGTGGCAAACTCTATAAATTAGTATTGCAGAACTTCTGTTGTTATAAGATCACTAAGTCTCTTCTAATGGCTACAAATAATGATTAAGTAACAACCTTTAAATCCCATTTTGTAACAAAAAAGTATATCTCCATTTTCGGCAACATTAATCTATAACAGCTTTCTTCTTTTTATTGTATAAGATTGTTGTATATATGAAAGTTCGCTATAGAGATATGTCATCTTTAAAGTATTTACCATATGCTGAGTAGGCAACTTAGTCATAAACCGACTGCAAAGCAAAGATTTACATAAGGCTAAGGTAATCTATGATATACATGTCTAGTATTTATGAAATAATGATGACAGGTATTCTACCTAACAACAGCTTACTATATTGCTCTCTAATTTTCCAATTGGCGAATATTCCCCTGACACGTCACTTCCGGTAATACGGAGGTCACGTGATTGGAGGGTCTTTTAAAAAGCTGGTATCTACGGTTAGAACACTAAGTCACCATCGATAAAGCTAAGGCGAAACGCGTCTGGTGACGCGCAACAGGGGGTCGGAGGTTAAGGTTAACAATATATGCTATACGTACCGCCAACACCAAGGTCTGTGAATTTAAACTTTTATCTACTTTTTACAAATAAAAGCTATGTTTTATAGCTAAAGACCAGAGTGTTTGAACTGTTCATTTTTACAAGTCGGAGCATTAGCTTACAGAGAATTGAAGTACCGACATTTTTTTGAGTTGTTACGTATAAAGCTTATATTTGGAGATTATCATTGCCTAAAAAAGACTTTTTGCTGTTTTTAATGGACAACACCTGCTGCTAAGGAGAGCAACTTGTGTTTTCTTGTCCATGTATAATTGTGCTTTTATGGGTTAAGCACAGGCAGTAATCTCTTTCCCGCTGCTTTAGGTAAGAATATTCGCTACTTGACTCTGTAGAACATATCTGTAAGGCTGCAACTTGGTTTTCTTTGCACTCTTTTTCTAAATTCTATAGATTTGACATTTTTGCCTCGGCTGAGGCTTCCTTTGGGAGAAAGGTTCTTCAAGCAGTGGTGCATTCGGTTTAGGTTTCCTGTCTTGTCCCTTCCTAATCATCTGTGTCCTCTAGCTTGGGTATTGATTCCCAACAGTAATTAATGATTCCGTGGACTCACCGTGTCATAAGAAAGAAAACATAATTTATGCTTATCTGATAAGTTTCTTTCTTTCTTGAGACAGTGAATCTATGGGCCACCCTTATTTTCAGACAGTTTTTTTTATATAAAACTCAGGCACCTCTGCACCTTGTGTTATTTCCTTTCTCTGAGGGATCAGGGGGTGTGATGTGTCAGGTGGGAGACTGATCTCTACACTAAAGCTAAAATTAACCCTGCAAGCTCCCTAATTAACCCCTTCACTGCTAGCCATAATACACGTGTGATGCACAGCGGCATTTAGCAGCCTTCTAATTACCAAAAAGCAACGCCAAAGCCATATATGTCTGCTATTTCTGAACAAAGGGGATCCCAGAGAAGCATTTACAACCATTTGTGCCATAATTGTACAAGCTGTTTGTAAATAATTTCAGTGAGAAACCTAAAGTTTGTGAAAAAACAAAATTTATGCTTACCTGATAAATTTATTTCTCTTGTGGTGTATCCAGTCCACGGATTCATCCAATACTTATGGGATATTCTCCTTCCCAACAGGAAGCTGCAAGAGGACACCCAAAGCAGAGCTGTCTATATAGCTCCTCCCCTAACTGCCACTCCCAGTCATTCGACCGAAGACAAGCAAGAGAAAGGAGAAACTATAGGGTGCAGTGGTGACTGTAGTTTAAAAATAAAAAATACCTGCCTTAAAATGACAGGGCGGGCCGTGGACTGGATACACCACAAGAGAAATAAATTTATCAGGTAAGCATAAATTTTGTTTTCTCTTGTAAGGTGTATCCAGTCCACGGATTCATCCATTACTTGTGGGATACCAATACCAAAGCTTTAGGACACGGATGAAGGGAGGGACAAGGCAGGCGCTTAAACGGAAGGCACCACTGCCTGTAAGACCTTTCTCCCAAAAATAGCCTCCGAAGAAGCAAAAGTATCAAATTTGTAGAATTTAGAAAAAGTATGAAACGAAGACCAAGTCGCCGCCTTACAAATCTGTTCAACAGAAGCCTCATTCTTAAAAGCCCATGTGGAAACTACCGCTCTAGTGGAATGAGCTGTAATTCTTTCAGGAGGCTGCTGGCGAGCAGTCTCATAAGCTAAGCGTATTATACTTCTTAGCCAAAAAGAAAGAGAAGTTGCCGAAGCCTTTTAGCCTCTCCTCTGTCCAGAGTAGACCACAAACAAAGCAGATGTTTGACTAAAATCCTTCGTAGCTTGTAAATAAAATTTTAAAGCATGAACCACATCAAGATTGTGTAATAGACGTTCCTTCTTTGAAGAAGGATTAGGACATAGTGAAGGAACCACAATCTCCTGATTGATATATTTATTAGATACCACCTTAGGAAGAAACCCAGGTTTGGTACGTAACACTATCTTATCTGCATGAAAAATGAGATAAGGGGAATCACATTGTAAAGCAGATAACTCCGAAACTCTTCGAGCCGAGGAGATAGCTACTAAAAACAGAACTTTCCAAGACAAAAGTTTAATATCTATGGAATGCAAAGGTTCAAACGGAACCCCTTGCAGAACCTTAAGAACTAAATTTAAACTCCATGACGGAGCAACAGGTTTAAACACAGGCTTGATTCTAACTAAAGCCTAACAAAATGCCTGAACATCTGGAGTATCAGCCAGACGCTTGTGCAAAAGAATAGACAGAGCAGAAATCTGTCCATTTAAGGAACTAGCTGACAATCCCTTCTCCAATCCTTCTTGGAGAAAAGATAATATCCTAGGAATCCTGACCTTACTCCATGAGTAACCTTTGGATTCACACCAATGAAGATATCTACACCATATCTTATGATAGATTTTCCTAGTGACCGGCTTTCGAGCCTGAATTAAGGTGTCAATGACCGACTCCGAAAAACCACGATTTGATAAAATCAAGCATTCAATCTCCAAGCAGTCAGACGCAGATAAATTAGATTTGGATGGTTGAAAGGACCCTGAAGTAGAAGGTCCTGCCTCAGCGGCAGAGTCCATGGTGGAAGGGATGACATGTCCACCAGATCTGCATACCAAGTCTTGCTTGACCACGCAGGTGCTATCAAAATCACCGAAGCTCTCTCCTGCTTGATCTTGGCAATCAGACGAGGGAGCAGAGGAAACGGTGGAAACACATAAGCCAGGTTGAAGGACCAAGGCGCTGCTAGAGCATCTATCAGCGCTGCCTTGGGATCCCTGGACCTGGATCCGTAACAAGGAAGCTTGGCGTTCTGACGAGACGCCATGAGATCCAGTTCTGGTTTGCCCCAAAGTTGAATCAACTGTGCAAATACCTCCGGATGGAGTTCCCACTCGCCTGGATGAAAAGTCTGTTGACTTAGAAAATCCGCCTCCCAGTTCTCTACTCCTGGGATATGGATAGCTGATAGATGGCAAGAGTGAACCTCTGCCCATAGAATTATTTTTGAAACCTCCAACATTGCTAGGGAACTCCTTTTTCCCCCTTGATGGTTGATGTAGGCTACAGTCGTGATATTGTCCGACTGAAATCTGATGAACCTGACCGCAGCAAGCTGAGGCCAAGCTTGAAGAGCATTGAATATTGCTCTTAGTTCCAGAATGTTTATCTGAAGGAGTGCATTGCAAACGTTTTACATACTAAGTAATAAGAGCAAGTAACATGAATATTACCCTTTACTGCAAGCATGATCCCAGTCGTTTGTTAAATCACTGTAATCAGGCTTACCATAAATATATCAGACACTGTCAGCAGTTTCTAGACCTTATCATCTCTCTAGAAAAAAATATACTGAACATACCTCAGAGCAGTTAATTCTGCAGGCCCTTCCCCCAGCTGAAGTTTTCCCATACTCTTCAGTTATGTGTGAGAACAGCAGTGGACCTTAGTTACAACCTGCTAAGATCATCAAAAACCTCAGGCAAAACTCTTCTTCTAATTTCTGCCTGAGGTAAAAACAGTACAACGCCGGTATTGTTTAAAAATAACAAACTTTTGATTGAAGATAAATTACACTAATTCACCACATCTCTCTTGATACTTTTTGTCGAGAGCTGCAAGAGAATGACTGGGAGTGGCAGTTAGGGGAGGAGCTATATAGACAGCTCTGCTGTGGGTGTCCTCTTGCAGCTTCCTGTTGGGAAGGAGAATATCCCACAAGTAATGGATGAATCCGTGGACTGGATACACCTTACAAGAGAAAGTTTACTATTTTTTTTTATTTGATCGCATTTGGCGGTGAAATGGTGGCATGAAATATACCAAAATGGGTCTAGATCAATACTTGGGGTTGTCTACTACACTACACTAAAGCTAAAATTAACCCTACAAGCTCCCTACAAGCTCCCTAATTAACCCCTGCACTGCTGGGCATAATACACGTGTGCTGCGCAGCGTCATTTAGCGGCCTTCTAATTACCAAAAAGCAACGCCAAAGCCATATATGTCTGCTATTTCTGAACAAAGGGGATCCCAGAGAAGCATTTACAACCATTTTTGCCATAATTGCACAAGCTGTTTGTAAATGATTTCAGTGAGAAACCTAAAATTTGGAAAACTGTAACGTTTTTTTTTTTATTTAATCGCATTTGGCGGTGAAATGGTGGCATGAAATATACCAAAATGGGTCTAGATCCATACTTTGGGTTGTCTACTACACTACACTAAAGCTAAAATTACCCCAAAAAGCTCTCTACATGCTCCCTGATTAACCCTTTCACTGCTGGGCATAATACACGTGTGGTGCGCAGTGGCATTTAGCAGCCTTCTAATTACCAAAAAGCAACGCCAAAGCCATATATGTCTGCTATTTCTGAACAAAGGGGATCCCAGAGAAAAATTTACAACCATTTATGCCATAATTGAACAAGCTGTTTGTAAATAATTTCAGTGAGAAACCTAAAGTTTGTGAAAAAATTTGTGAAAAAGTGAACGATTTTTTTTTATTTGATCGCATTTGGCGGTGAAATGGTGGCATGAAATATACCAAAATGGGCCTAGATCAATGCTTTGGGATGTCTTCTAAAAACAAATATATACATGTTAATGGATATTCAGGGATTCCTGACAGATATCAGTGTTCCAATGTAACTAGTGCTAATTTTGAAAAAAACATAATTTATGCTTACCTGATATATTTATTTCTCTTGTAGTGTATCCAGTCCACGAATCATCCATTACTTGTGGGATATTCTCCTTCCCAACAGGAAGTTGCAAGAGGATCACCCACAGCAGAGCTGCTATATAGCTCCTCCCCTCACTGCCATATCCAGTCATTCGACCGAAACAAGACGAGAAAGGAGAAACCATAGGGTGCAGTGGTGACTGTAGTTTAATTAAAATTTAGACCTGCCTTAAAAGGACAGGGCGGGCCGTGGACTGGATACACTACAAGAGAAATAAATTTATCAGGTAAGCATAAATTATGTTTTCTCTTGTTAAGTGTATCCAGTCCACGTATCATCCATTACTTGTGGGATACCAATACCATAGCTAAAGTACACGGATGATGGGAGGGACAAGGCAGGAAATTAAACGGAAGGAACCACTGCCTGTAGAACCTTTCTCCCAAAAACAGCCTCCGAAGAAGCAAAAGTGTCAAATTTGTAAAATTTTGAAAAGGTGTGAAGCGAAGACCAAGTCGCAGCCTTGCAAATCTGTTCAACAGAGGCCTCATTTTTAAAGGCCCAGGTGGAAGCCACAGCTCTAGTAGAATGAGCTGTAATCCTTTCAGGGGGCTGCTGTCCAGCAGTCTCATAGGCTAAGCGTAATATGCTCCGAAGCCAAAAGGAGAGAGAGGTTGCCGAAGCTTTTTGACCTTTCCTCTGTCCAGAGTAAACGACAAACAGGGCAGATGTTTGACGAAAATCTTTAGTAGCCTGTAAATAAAACTTCAAGGCACGGACTACGTCCAGATTATGCAAAAGACGTTCCTTCTTTGAAGAAGGATTAGGACACAATGATGGAACAACAATCTCTCGATTGATATTCCTGTTAGAAACCACCTTAGGTAAAAACCCAGGTTTGGTACGCAGAACTACCTTGTCTGAATGAAAAATCAGATAAGGAGAATCACAATGTAAGGCAGATAACTCAGAGACTCTTCGAGCCGAGGAAATAGCCATCAAAAACAGAACTTTCCAAGATAAAAGTTTAATATCAATGGAATGAAGGGGTTCAAACGGAACTCCCTGAAGAACCTTAAGAACCAAGTTTAAGCTCCACGGGGGAGCAACAGTTTTAAACACAGGCTTAATCCTAACCAAAGCCTGACAAAATGCCTGGACGTCTGGAACTTCTGCCAGACGCTTGTGCAAAAGAATAGACAGAGCAGAGATCTGTCCTTTTAAAGAACTAGCTGATAAGCCTTTGTCCAAACCCTCTTGGAGAAAGGACAATATCCTAGGAATCCTAACCTTACTCCATGAGTAACTCTTGGATTCACACCAATAAAGATATTTAAGCCAAAATAAGCCCCTCCCACTCATATTACAACAGTGGGAAGCCTCAGGGAACTGTTTCTAGGCAAAATTCAAGCCAGCCATGTGGAAAAAAACAGAATTTATGTTTACCTGATAAATTACTTTCTCCAACGGTGTGTCCGGTCCACGGCGTCATCCTTACTTGTGGGATATTCTCTTCCCCAACAGGAAATGGCAAAGAGCCCAGCAAAGCTGGTCACATGATCCCTCCTAGGCTCCGCCTACCCCAGTCATTCGACCGACGTTAAGGAGGAATATTTGCATAGGAGAAACCATATGGTACCGTGGTGACTGTAGTTAAAAAAATAAATTATCAGACCTGATTAAAAAACCAGGGCGGGCCGTGGACCGGACACACCGTTGGAGAAAGTAATTTATCAGGTAAACATAAATTCTGTTTTCTCCAACATAGGTGTGTCCGGTCCACGGCGTCATCCTTACTTGTGGGAACCAATACCAAAGCTTTAGGACACGGATGAAGGGAGGGAGCAAATCAGGTCACCTAAATGGAAGGCACCACGGCTTGCAAAACCTTTCTCCCAAAAATAGCCTCAGAAGAAGCAAAAGTATCAAACTTGTAAAATTTGGTAAAAGTGTGCAGTGAAGACCAAGTCGCTGCCCTACATATCTGATCAACAGAAGCCTCGTTCTTGAAGGCCCATGTGGAAGCCACAGCCCTAGTGGAATGAGCTGTGATTCTTTCGGGAGGCTGCCGTCCGGCAGTCTCGTAAGCCAATCTGATGATGCTTTTAATCCAAAAAGAGAGAGAGGTAGAAGTTGCTTTTTGACCTCTCCTTTTACCGGAATAAACAACAAACAAGGAAGATGTTTGTCTAAAATCCTTTGTAGCATCTAAATAGAATTTTAGAGCGCGAACAACATCCAAATTGTGCAACAAACGTTCCTTCTTTGAAACTGGTTTCGGACACAGAGAAGGTACGATAATCTCCTGGTTAATGTTTTTGTTAGAAACAACTTTTGGAAGAAAACCAGGTTTAGTACGTAAAACCACCTTATCTGCATGAAACACCAGATAAGGAGGAGAACACTGCAGAGCAGATAATTCTGAAACTCTTCTGGCAGAAGAAATTGCAACTAAAAACAAAACTTTCCAAGATAATAACTTAATATCAACGGAATGCAAGGGTTCAAACGGAACCCCCTGAAGAACTGAAAGAACTAAATTGAGACTCCAAGGAGGAGTCAAAGGTTTGTAAACAGGCTTAATTCTAACCAGAGCCTGAACAAAGGCTTGAACATCTGGCACAGCAGCCAGTTTTTTGTGAAGTAACACCGACAAGGCAGAAATCTGTCCCTTCAGGGAACTTGCAGATAATCCTTTTTCCAATCCTTCTTGAAGGAAGGATAGAATCCTAGGAATCTTAACCTTGTCCCAAGGGAATCCTTTAGATTCACACCAACAGATATATTTTTTCCAAATTTTGTGGTAAATCTTTCTAGTTACAGGCTTTCTGGCCTGAACAAGAGTATTGATAACAGAATCTGAGAACCCTCGCTTCGATAAAATCAAGCGTTCAATCTCCAAGCAGTCAGCTGGAGTGAAACCAGATTCGGATGTTCGAACGGACCCTGAACAAGAAGGTCTCGTCTCAAAGGTAGCTTCCAAGGTGGAGCCGATGACATATTCACCAGATCTGCATACCAAGTCCTGCGTGGCCACGCAGGAGCTATCAAGATCACCGACGCCCTCTCCTGATTGATCCTGGCTACCAGCCTGGGGATGAGAGGAAACGGCGGGAACACATAGGCTAGTTTGAAGGTCCAAGGTGCTACTAGTGCATCCACTAGAGCCGCCTTGGGATCCCTGGATCTGGACCCGTAGCAAGGAACTTTGAAGTTCTGACGAGAGGCCATCAGATCCATGTCTGGAATGCCCCACAGCTGAGTGACTTGGGCAAAGATTTCCGGATGGAGTTCCCACTCCCCCGGATGCAATGTCTGACGACTCAGAAAATCCGCTTCCCAATTTTCCACTCCTGGGATGTGGATAGCAGACAGGTGGCAGGAGTGAGACTCCGCCCATAGAATGATTTTGGTCACTTCTTCCATCGCTAGGGAACTCCTTGTTCCCCCCTGATGGTTGATGTACGCAACAGTTGTCATGTTGTCTGATTGAAACCGTATGAACTTGGCCCTCGCTAGCTGAGGCCAAGCCTTGAGAGCATTGAATATCGCTCTCAGTTCCAGAATATTTATCGGTAGAAGAGATTCTTCCCGAGACCAAAGACCCTGAGCTTTCAGGGATCCCCAGACCGCGCCCCAGCCCATCAGACTGGCGTCGGTCGTGACAATGACCCACTCTGGTCTGCGGAATGTCATCCCTTGTGACAGGTTGTCCAGGGACAGCCACCAACGGAGTGAGTCTCTGGTCCTCTGATTTACTTGTATCTTCGGAGACAAGTCTGTATAGTCCCCATTCCACTGACTGAGCATGCACAGTTGTAATGGTCTTAGATGAATGCACGCAAAAGGAACTATGTCCATTGCCGCTACCATCAACCCGATCACTTCCATGCACTGAGCTATGGAAGGAAGAGGAACGGAATGAAGTATTCGACAAGAGTCTAGAAGTTTTGTTTTTCTGGCCTCTGTCAGAAAAATCCTCATTTCTAAGGAGTCTATTATTGTTCCCAGGAAGGGAACCCTTGTTGACGGGGATAGAGAACTCTTTTCCACGTTCACTTTCCATCCGTGAGATCTGAGAAAGGCCAGGACAATGTCCGTGTGAGCCCTTGCTTGAGGAAGGGACGACGCTTGAATCAGAATGTCGTCCAAGTAAGGTACTACAGCAATGCCCCTTGGTCTTAGCACAGCTAGAAGGGACCCTAGTACCTTTGTGAAAATCCTTGGAGCAGTGGCTAATCCGAAAGGAAGCGCCACGAACTGGTAATGTTTGTCCAGGAATGCGAACCTTAGGAACCGATGATGTTCCTTGTGGATAGGAATATGTAGATACGCATCCTTTAAATCCACCGTGGTCATGAATTGACCTTCCTGGATGGAAGGAAGAATAGTTCGAATGGTTTCCATCTTGAACGATGGAACCTTGAGAAACTTGTTTAAGATCTTGAGATCTAAGATTGGTCTGAACGTTCCCTCTTTTTTGGGAACTATGAACAGATTGGAGTAGAACCCCATCCCTTGTTCTCTTAATGGAACAGGATGAATCACTCCCATTTTTGACAGGTCTTCTACACAATGTAAGAATGCCTGTCTTTTTATGTGGTCTGAAGACAACTGAGACCTGTGGAACCTCCCCCTTGGGGGAAGTCCCTTGAATTCCAGAAGATAACCTTGGGAGACTATTTCTAGCGCCCAAGGATCCAGAACATCTCTTGCCCAAGCCTGAGCGAAGAGAGAGAGTCTGCCCCCCACCAGATCCGGTCCCGGATCGGGGGCCAACATTTCATGCAGTCTTGGTAGCAGTGGCAGGTTTCTTGGCCTGCTTTCCCTTGTTCCAGCCTTGCATTGGTCTCCAAGCTGGCTTGGCTTGAGAAGTATTACCCTCTTGCTTAGAGGACGTAGCACCTTGGGCTGGTCCGTTTCTACGAAAGGGACGAAAATTAGGTTTATTTTTTGCCTTGAAAGGCCGATCCTGAGGAAGGGCGTGGCCCTTACCCCCAGTGATATCAGAGATAATCTCTTTCAAGTCAGGGCCAAACAGCGTTTTCCCCTTGAAAGGAATGTTAAGTAGCTTGTTCTTGGAAGACGCATCAGCCGACCAAGATTTCAACCAAAGCGCTCTGCGCGCCACAATAGCAAACCCAGAATTCTTAGCCGCTAACCTAGCCAATTGCAAAGTGGCGTCTAGGGTGAAAGAATTAGCCAATTTGAGAGCATTGATTCTGTCCATAATCTCCTCAAAAGGAGGAGAATCACTATCGACCGCCTTTATCAGATCATCGAACCAGAAACATGCGGCTGTAGCGACAGGGACAATGCATGAAATTGGTTGTAGAAGGTAACCTTGCTGAACAAACATCTTTTTAAGCAAACCTTCTAATTTTTTATCCATAGGATCTTTGAAAGCACAACTATCCTCTATGGGTATAGTGGTGCGTTTGTTTAAAGTGGAAACCGCTCCCTCGACCTTGGGGACTGTCTGCCATAAGTCCTTTCTGGGGTCGACCATAGGAAACAATTTTTTAAATATGGGGGGAGGGACGAAAGGAATACCGGGCCTTTCCCATTCTTTATTAACAATGTCCGCCACCCGCTTGGGTATAGGAAAAGCTTCTGGGAGCCCCGGCACCTCTAGGAACTTGTCCATTTTACATAGTTTCTCTGGGATGACCAACTTGTCACAATCATCCAGAGTGGATAATACCTCCTTAAGCAGAATGCGGAGATGTTCCAACTTAAATTTAAATGCAATCACATCAGGTTCAGCCTGTTGAGAAATGTTCCCTGAATCAGTAATTTCTCCCTCAGACAAAACCTCCCTGGCCCCATCAGACTGGGTTAGGGGCCCTTCAGAAATATTAATATCAGCGTCGTCATGCTCTTCAGTATCTAAAACAGAGCAGCCGCGCTTACGCTGACAAGTGTTCATTTTGGCTAAAATGTTTTTGACAGAATTATCCATTACAGCCGTTAATTGTTGCATAGTAAGGAGTATTGGCGCGCTAGATGTACTAGGGGCCTCCTGAGTGGGCAAGACTCGTGTAGACGAAGGAGGGAATGATGCAGTACCATGCTTACTCCCCTCACTTGAGGAATCATCTTGGGCATCATTGTCATTATCACATAAATCACATTTATTTAAATGAATAGGAATTCTGGCTTCCCCACATTCAGAACACAGTCTATCTGGTAGTTCAGACATGTTAAACAGGCATAAACTTGATAACAAAGTACAAAAACGTTTTAAAATAAAACCGTTACTGTCACTTTAAATTTTAAACTGAACACACTTTATTACTGCAATTGCGAAAAAACATGAAGGAATTGTTCAAAATTCACCAAATTTTCACCACAGTGTCTTAAAGCCTTAAAAGTATTGCACACCAAATTTGGAAGCTTTAACCCTTAAAATAACGGAACCGGAGCCGTTTTAAACTTTAACCCCTTTACAGTCCCTGGTATCTGCTTTGCTGAGACCCAACCAAGCCCAAAGGGGAATACGATACCAAATGACGCCTTCAGAAAGTCTTTTCTAAGTATCAGAGCTCTTCTCACATGCGACTGCATGCCATGCCTCTCAAAAACAAGTGCGCCACACCGGCGCGAAAATGAGGCTCTGCTTATGCTTTGGGAAAGCCCCTAAGGAATAAGGTGTCTAATACAGTGCCTGCCGATATTATTATATCAAAATACCCAGATAAAATGATTCCTCAAGGCTAAATATGTGTTAATAATGAATTGATTTAGCCCAGAAAAAGTCTACAGTCTTAATAAGCCCTTGTGAAGCCCTTATTTACAATCGTAATAAACATGGCTTACCGGATCCCATAGGGAAAATGACAGCTTCCAGCATTACATCGTCTTGTTAGAATGTGTCATACCTCAAGCAGCAAGAGGCTGCACACTGTTCCCCCAACTGAAGTTAATTGCTCTCAACAGTCCTGTGTGGAACAGCCATGGATTTTAGTTACGGTTGCTAAAATCATTTTCCTCATACAAACAGAAATCTTCATCTCTTTTCTGTTTCTGAGTAAATAGTACATACCAGCACTATTTCAAAATAACAAACTCTTGATTGAATAATAAAAACTACAGTTAAACACTAAAGAACTCTAAGCCATCTCCGTGGAGATGTTGCCTGTACAACGGCAAAGAGAATGACTGGGGTAGGCGGAGCCTAGGAGGGATCATGTGACCAGCTTTGCTGGGCTCTTTGCCATTTCCTGTTGGGGAAGAGAATATCCCACAAGTAAGGATGACGCCGTGGACCGGACACACCTATGTTGGAGAAACTAGGCCCCAATAAGTTTTATCACGAAACATATGTAAAAAACGATTAAACATGCCAGCAAACGTTTTAAAATACACTTTTATAAGAGTATGTATCTCTATTAATAAGCCTGATACCAGTCGCTATCACTGCATTTAAGGCTTTACTTACATTACTTCGGTATCAACAGCATTTTCTAGCAAATTCCATCCCTAGAAAAATATTTTAACTGCACATACCTTATTACAGGAAAACCTGCACGCTATTCCCCCTCTGAAGTTACCTCACTCCTCAGAATATGTGAGAACAGCAAAGGATCTTAGTTACTTCTGCTAAGATCATAGAAAACGCAGGCAGATTCTTCTTCTAAATACTGCCTGAGATAAACAGTACACTCCGGTACCATTTAAAAATAACAAACTTTTGATTGAAGAAATAAACTAAGTATAAAACACCACAGTCCTCTTACGACCTCCATCTTAGTTGAGAGTTGCAAGAGAATGACTGGATATGGCAGTGAGGGGAGGAGCTATATAGCAGCTCTGCTGTGGGTGATCCTCTTGCAACTTCCTGTTGGAAAGGAGAATATCCCATAAGTAATGGATGATCCATGGACTGGATACACTTAACAAGAGAAAAGTGGTTTGGAAATAGCAAAGTGCTGCTTGTATTTATGGCCCTATAACTTACAAAAAAAGCAAAGAACATGTAAACATTGGGTAATTCTAAACTCAGGACAAAATTTAGAAACTATTTAGCATGGGTGTTTTTTGGTGGTTGTAGATGTGCAACAGATTTTGGGGGTCAAAGTTAGAAAAAGTGTTTTTTTCCATTTTTTCCTCATATTTTATAATTTTTTTTTATAGTAAATTATATGATATGATGAAAACAATGGTATCTTTAGAAAGTCCATTTAATGGCGAGAAAAACGGTATATAATATGTGTGGGCACAGTAAATGAGTAAGAGGAAACTTACAGCTAAACACAAACACTGCAGAAATGTAAAAATAGCCTTGGTAACAAACGGACAGAAAATGGAAAAGTGCTGTGGTCATTAAGGGGTTAAAGGAAGGCAGAAATAGAATATAAAAGGGCTTAGCCTCTATAGAGCAGACTACCAGGTCTGACAGCTTCTGACAGGGACCTGAGAGACAAAGGGAAGTCGTGCACGCTTACACTGGTTGCCATATGGGGTGTTACACTGGCAGGAGGACAGGGACCTGAGAGACAAAGGGAAGTCGTGCACGCTTGCACTGGTTGCCTAATGGGGTGTTGCACTGGCAGGAGGACAGGGACCTGAGAGACAAAGGGAAGTCGTGCACGCTTGCACTGGTTGCCATATGGGGTGTTACACTGGCAGGAGGACAGGGACCTGAGAGACAAAGGGAAGTCGTGCACGCTTACACTGGTTGCCATATGGGGTGTTACACTGGTAGGAGGACAGGGACCTGAGAGACAAAGAGAAGTTGTGCACGCTTACACTGGTTGCCATATGGGGTGTTACACTGGCAGGAGGACAGGGACCTGAGAGACAAAGGGAAGTCGTGCACGCTTGCACTGGTTGCCATATGGGGTGTTACACTGGCAGGAGGACAGGGACCTGAGAGACAAAGGGAAGTCGTGCACGCTTGCACTGGTTGCCATATGGGGTGTTACACTGGCAGGAGGACAGGGACCTGAGAGACAAAGAGAAGTCGTGCACACTTACACTGGTTGCCATATGGGGTGTTACACTGGCAGGAGGACAGGGACCTGAGAGACAAAGGGAAGTCGTGCACGCTTACACTGGTTGCCATATGGGGTGTTACACTGGCAGGAGGACAGGGACCTGAGAGACAAAGGGAAGTCGTGCACGCTTACACTGGTTGCCATATGGGGTGTTACACTGGCAGGGACCTGAGAGACAAAGGGAAGTCGTGCACGCTTACACTGGTTGCCAAATGGGGTGTTACACTGGCAGGAGGACAGGGACCTGAGAGACAAAGGGAAGTTGTGTACGCTTGCACTGGTTGCCATATGGGGTGTTACACTGGCAGGAGGACAGGGACCTGAGAGACAAAGGGAAGTCGTGCACGCTTACACTGGTTGCCATATGGAGTGTTACACTGGCAGGAGGACAGGGACCTGAGAGACAAAGGGAAGTCGTGCACGCTTACACTGGTTGCCAAATGGGGTGTTACACTGGCAGGAGGACAGGGACCTGAGAGACAAAGGGAAGTCGTGCACGCTTACACTGGTTGCCAAATGGGGTGTTACACTGGCAGGAGGACAGGGACCTGAGAGACAAAGGGAAGTCGTGCACGCTTACACTGGTTGCCATATGGGGTGTTACACTGGCAGGAGGACAGGGACCTGAGAGACAAAGGGAAGTCGTGCACGCTTACACTGGTTGCCAAATGAGGTGTTACACTGGCAGGAGGACAGGGACCTGAGAGACAAAGGGAAGTCGTGCACGCTTACACTGGTTGCCTTTTGGGGTGTTACACTGGCAGGAGGACAGGGACCTGAGAGACAAAGGGAAGTCGTGCACGCTTACACTGGTTGCCATATGAGGTGTTACACTGGCAGGAGGACAGGGACCTGAGAGACAAAGGGAAGTTGTGCACGCTTACACTGGTTGCCTTTTGGGGTGTTACACTGGCAGGGACCTGAGAGACAAAGGTAAGTCGTGCACGCTTACACTGGTTGCCATATGGGGTGTTACACTGGCAGGAGGACAGGGACCTGAGAGACAAAGGGAAGTTGTGCACGCTTACACTGGTTGCCATATGGGGTGTTACACTGGCAGGGACCTGAGAGACAAAGGGAAGTCGTGCACGCTTACACTGGTTGCCTTTTGGGGTGTTACACTGGCAGGGACCTGAGAGACAAAGGGAAGTCGTGCACGCTTACACTGGTTGCCATATGGGGTGTTACACTGGCAGGAGGACAGGGACCTGAGAGACAAAGGGAAGTCGTGCACGCTTACACTGGTTGCCATATGGGGTGTTACACTGGCAGGAGGACAGGGACCTGAGAGACAAAGGGAAGTCGTGCACACTTACACTGGTTGCCATATGGGGTGTTACACTGGCAGGAGGACAGGGACCTGAGAGACAAAGGGAAGTCGTGCACGCTTACACTGGTTGCCATATGGGGTGTTACACTGGCAGGAGGACAGGGACCTGAGAGACAAATGGAAGTCGTACACGCTTACACTGGTTGCCTTTTGGGGTGTTACACTGGCAGGGACCTGAGAGACAAAGGGAAGTCGTGCACGCTTACACTGGTTGCCATATGGGGTGTTACACTGGCAGGAGGACAGGGACCTGAGAGACAAAGGGAAGTCGTGCACGCTTACACTGGTTGCCTTTTGGGGTGTTACACTGGCAGGGACCTGAGAGACAAAGGGAAGTCGTGCACGCTTACACTGGTTGCCATATGGGGTGTTACACTGGCAGGAGGACAGGGACCTGAGAGACAAAGGGAAGTCGTGCACGCTTACACTGGTTGCCATATGGGGTGTTACACTGGCAGGAGGACAGGGACCTGAGAGACAAAGGGAAGTCGTGCACGCTTACACTGGTTGCCAAATGGGGTGTTACACTGGCAGGGACCTGAGAGACAAAGGGAAGTCGTGCACGCTTACACTGGTTGCCTTTTGGGGTGTTACACTGGCAGGGACCTGAGAGACAAAGGGAAGTCGTGCACGCTTACACTGGTTGCCAAATGGGGTGTTACACTGGCAGGAGGACATCCAGGAGCTAACAGTCACCAATACTCTTACTAAGAGGATTTCATGGCTACCTAGAACCCCAGTCCTATCTTGCAGGGAAACTACCCATTACTACCCCTAGTTAACTAGGCAAATAATGACTGGGGAGCAGGGGAAGTGAGAGGGATAATTATAGCTTTGGTGTCTTTGCCTTCTCCTGGTGGCCAGGTGTTGTATTCCCAACAGTAATGAATGAATTTGTGGACTCTCCCTGCCTTTGGAAAGACATTGTTCCTCATTACCGCCTCCCCTCCTGCTCCTTATTGTCACTGTCCCTCTTGTTCCCTAGTATTGTCCCTTGGTATTATCACCCCTCCTAATCCTTAATGCAACCTTCCCACTTTAAGTAAATCAGGACCCCAGCAAGGAAACTGGTGAACATAACGGTCTTACAAAGCAAATATTGTCAGCCTGTTGCTATGGCAACAATAGGGTTAAATCTTGAGTTGATATTGGTTGTTAGAGCAACAATAGCGTAAAATATAAGAGTAACAAACCTGCGTCACCGGGGAGGGTTTGGTCCTTTTTTGCTTCTTCTGAAGAACTGAACTCAGCATCCTCGCGAAATATCCACAGGGAAAGGTCAGGATCAAACACAGGAAGACCTGTGGGGCAGGACACATATTAAGGCAAGTTACAAACTGACAGGAAGCACAATGGTCTATTACAGCGCGCCTGGCAATGCAGAGTTCTTTTTTGCACAGCTGGGTACTTATTAGTGTAAGCACGTTTATACTATTTTACAGTATATACTATATTTAATACATATATATATAGTAACACATGACAGTGACGGATACTATAGCACAGCTGTGTACGGATTAGTGTAAGTACATTTATACTATTTTACAGTATATACTATATTTAATACATATATATATAGTAACACATGACAGTGACGGATACTATAGTACAGCGGTGTACTTATTAGTGTAAGTACATTTATACTATTTTACAGTATATACTATATTTAATGCATATATATATATATATAGTAACACATGACAGTGACAGATACTATAGCACAGCTGGGTACTTATTAGTGTAAGCACGTTTATACTATTTTACAGTATATACTATATTTAATACATATATATATAGTAACACATGACAGTGACGGATACTATAGCACAGCGGTGTACTTATTAGTGTAAGTACATTTATACTATTTTACAGTATATACTATATTTAATACATATATATATATATATAGTAACACATGACAGTGACAGATACTATAGCACAGCGGTGTACTTATTAGTGTAAGCACGTTTATACTATTTTACAGTATATACTATATTTAATACATATATATATAGTAACACATGACAGTGACAGATACTATAGCACAGCTGGGTACTTATTAGTGTAAGTACATTTATACTATTTTACAGTATATACTATATTTAATACATATATATATAGTAACACATGACAGTGACAGATACTATAGCACAGCTGGGTACTTATTAGTGTAAGCACGTTTATACTATTTTACAGTATATACTATATTTAATACATATATATATAGTAACACATGACAGTGACGGATACTATAGCACAGCGGTGTACTTATTAGTGTAAGTACATTTATACTATTTTACAGTATATACTATATTTAATACATATATATATATATATATATAGTAACACATGACAGTGACGGATACTATAGCACAGCTGGGTACTTATTAGTGTAAGCACGTTTATACTATTTTACAGTATATACTATATTTAATACATATATATATATATATATATAGTAACACATGACAGTGACGGATACTATAGCACAGCTGTGTACTTATTGGTGTAAGCACGTTTATACTATTTTACAGTATATACTATATTTAATACATATATATAGTAACACATGACAGTGACGGATAGTATAGCACAGCTGGGTACTTATTAGTGTAAGTACATTTATACTATTTTACAGTATATACTATATTTAATACATATATATATATAGTAACACATGACAGTGACAGATACTATAGCACAGCTGGGTACTTATTAGTGTAAGCACGTTTATACTATTTTACAGTATATACTATATTTAATACATATATATATATATATAGTAACACATGACAGTGACGGATACTATAGCACAGCTGTGTACTTATTAGTGTAAGCACGTTTATACTATTTTACAGTATATACTATATTTAATACATATATATATATAGTAACACATGACAGTGACGGATACTATAGCACAGCGGTGTACTTATTAGTGTAAATACATTTATACTATTTTACAGTATATACTATATTTAATACATATATATATATATATAGTAACACATGACAGTGACGGATACTATAGCACAGCGGTGTACTTATTAGTGTAAGTACATTTATACTATTTTACAGTATATACTATATTTAATACATATATATATATATATATATATATATAGTAACACATGACAGTGACGGATACTATAGCACAGCGGTGTACTTATTAGTGTAAGTACATTTATACTATTTTACAGTATATACTATATTTAATACATATATATATATAGTAACACATGACAGTGACAGATACTATAGCACAGCTGGGTACTTATTAGTGTAAGTACATTTATACTATTTTACAGTATATACTATATTTAATACATATATATATAGTAACACATGACAGTGACAGATACTATAGCACAGCTGGGTACTTATTAGTGTAAGCACGTTTATACTATTTTACAGTATATACTATATTTAATACATATATATATATATATAGTAACACATGACAGTGACGGATACTATAGCACAGCTGAGTACTTATTAGTGTAAGTACATTTATACTATTTTACAGTATATACTATATTTAATACATATATATATATATATATAGTAACACATGACAGTGACAGATACTATAGCACAGCTGGGTACTTATTAGTGTAAGCACGTTTATACTATTTTACAGTATATACTATATTTAATACATATATATATATATATATAGTAACACATGACAGTGACAGATAGTATAGCACAGCTGGGTACTTATTAGTGTAAGTACATTTATACTATTTTACAGTATATACTATATTTAATACATATATATATAGTAACACATGACAGTGACAGATACTATAGCACAGCTGGGTACTTATTAGTGTAAGTACATTTATACTATTTTACAGTATATACTATATTTAATACATATATATATATATATATAGTAACACATGACAGTGACAGATACTATAGCACAGCTGGGTACTTATTAGTGTAAGTACATTTATACTATTTTACAGTATATACTATATTTAATACATATATATATATATATATATATATAGTAACACATGACAGTGACGGATACTATAGCACAGCTGGGTACTTATTAGTGTAAGTACATTTATACTATTTTACAGTATATACTATATTTAATACATATATATATATATATATATAGTAACACATGACAGTGACAGATACTATAGCACAGCTGGGTACTTATTAGTGTAAGTACATTTATACTATTTTACAGTATATACTATATTTAATACATATATATATATAGTAACACATGACAGTGACAGATACTATAGCACAGCTGGGTACTTATTAGTGTAAGTACATTTATACTATTTTACAGTATATACTATATTTAATACATATATATATATATATATATATAGTAACACATGACAGTGACGGATACTATAGTACAGCTGGGTACTTATTAGTGTAAGTACATTTATACTATTTTACAGTATATACTATATTTAATACATATATATATAGTAACACATGACAGTGACAGATACTATAGCACAGCAGTGTAATTATTAGTGTAAGTACATTTATACTATTTTACAGTATATACTATATTTAATACATATATATATAGTAACACATGACAGTGACAGATACTATAGCACAGCTGGGTACTTATTAGTGTAAGTACATTTATACTATTTTACAGTATATACTATATTTAATACATATATATATATATATATATATATAGTAACACATGACAGTGACGGATACTATAGCACAGCGGTGTACTTATTAGTGTAAGTACATTTATACTATTTTACAGTATATACTATATTTAATACATATATATATATATATATAGTAACACATGACAGTGACAGATACTATAGCACAGCGGTGTACTTATTAGTGTAAGTACATTTATACTATTTTACAGTATATACTATATTTAATACATATATATATATATATATATAGTAACACATGACAGTGACAGATACTATAGCACAGCTGGGTACTTATTAGTGTAAGTACATTTATACTATTTTACAGTATATACTATATTTAATACATATATATATATATAGTAACACATGACAGTGACAGATACTATAGCACAGCTGGGTACTTATTAGTGTAAGTACATTTATACTATTTTACAGTATATACTATATTTAATACATATATATATATATAGTAACACATGACAGTGACGGATACTATAGCACAGCTGGGTACTTATTAGTGTAAGCACGTTTATACTATTTTACAGTATATACTATATTTAGCTCTTGTGCTACACCAGTATGTTATGGCACACCTCTAGCTCTTGTGCTACACCAGTATGTAATGGCGCACCTCTAGCTCTTGTGCTACACCAGTATGTTATGGCACACCTCCGGCTCTTGTGCTACACCAGTATGTTATGGCGCACCTCTAGCTCTTGTGCTACACCAGTATGTTATGGCACACCTCAAGCTCTTGTGCTACACCAGTATGTTATAGCACACCTCTAGCTCTTGTGCTACACCAGTATGTTATGGCACACCTCTAGCTCTTGTGCTATACCAGTATGTTATGGCACACCTCTAGCTCTTGTGCTACACCAGTATGTTATGGCACACCTCTAGCTCTTGTGCTACACCAGTATGTTATGGCGCACCTCTAGCTCTTGTGCTACACCAGTATGTTATGGCACACCTTTAGCTCTTGTGCTACACCAGTATGTTATAGCACACCTCTAGCTCTTGTGCTACACCAGTATGTTATGGCACACCTCTAGCTCTTGTGCTACATCAGTATGTTATGGCACACCTCTAGCTCTTGTGCTACACCAGTATGTTATGGCACACCTCTAGCTCTTGTGCTACACCAGTATGTTATGGCACACCTCTAGCTCTTGTGCTACACCAGTATGTTATGGCACACCTCTAGCTCTTGTGCTACACCAGTATGTTATGGCACACCTCTAGCTCTTGTGCTACACCAGTATGTTATGGCGCACCTCTAGCTCTTGTGCTACACCAGTATGTTATGGCACACCTCTAGCTCTTGTGCTATACCAGTATGTTATGGCGCACCTCTAGCTCTTGTGCTACACCGGTATGTTATGGCACACCTCTAGCTCTTGTGCTACACCAGTATGTTATGGCACACCTCTAGCTCTTGTGCTACACCGGTATGTTATGGCACACCTCTAGCTCTTGTATTACACCAGTATGTTATGGCACACCTCTAGCTCTTGTGCTACACCAGTATGTTATGGCGCACCTGTAGCTCTTGTGCTACACCAGTATGTTATGGCACACCTCTAGCTCTTGTGCTACACCAGTATGTTATGGCTCACCTCTAGCTCTTGTACTACACCAGTATGTTATGGCACACCTGTAGCTCTTGTGCTACACCAGTATGTTATGGCACACCTCTAGCTCTTGTGCTACACCAGTATGTTATGGCACACCTCTAGCACTTGTGCTACACCAGTATGTTATGGCACACCTCTAGCTCTTGTGCTACACCAGTATGTTATGGCACACCTCTAGCTCTTGTGCTACACCAGTATGTTATGGCACACCTCTAGCTCTTGTGCTACACCAGTATGTTATGGCACACCTCTAGCTCTTGTGCTACACCAGTATGTTATGGCGCACCTCTAGCTCTTGTGCTACACCAGTATGTTATGGCACACCTCTAGCTCTTGTGCTATACCAGTATGTTATGGCGCACCTCTAGCTCTTGTGCTACACCGGTATGTTATGGCACACCTCTAGCTCTTGTGCTACACCAGTATGTTATGGCACACCTCTAGCTCTTGTGCTACACCAGTATGTTATGGCACACCTCTAGCTCTTGTATTACACCAGTATGTTATGGCACACCTCTAGCTCTTGTGCTACACCAGTATGTTATGGCGCACCTGTAGCTCTTGTGCTACACCAGTATGTTATGGCACACCTCTAGCTCTTGTGCTACACCAGTATGTTATGGCTCACCTCTAGCTCTTGTACTACACCAGTATGTTATGGCACACCTGTAGCTCTTGTGCTACACCAGTATGTTATGGCACACCTCTAGCTCTTGTGCTACACCAGTATGTTATGGCACACCTCTAGCACTTGTGCTACACCAGTATGTTATGGCACACCTCTAGCTCTTGTGCTACACCAGTATGTTATGGCACACCTCTAGCTCTTGTGCTACACCAGTATGTTATGGCACACCTCTAGCTCTTGTGCTACACCAGTATGTTATGGCACACCTCTAGCTCTTGTGCTACACCAGTATGTTATTTCTCACCCCTAGCTCTTGTGCTACACCAGTATGTTATGGCACACCTCTAGCTCTTGTGCTATACCAGTATGTTATTTCTCACCCCTAGCTCTTGTGCTACACCAGTATGTTATGGCACACCTCTAGCTCTTGTGCTACACCAGTATGTTATGGCACACCTCTAGCTCTTGTGCTACACCAGTATGTTATGGCGCACCTCTAGCTCTTGTACTACACCAGTATGTTATGGCACACCTCTAGCTCTTGTGCTACACCAGTATGTTATGGCATACCTCTAGCTCTTGTGCTACACCAGTATGTTATGGCACACCTCTAGCTCTTGTGCTATACCAGTATGTTATTTCACACCTCTAGCTCTTGTGCTACACCAGTATGTTATGGCGCACCTCTAGCTCTTGTGCTACACCAGTATGTTATGGCACACCTCTAGCTCTTGTGCTACACCAGTATGTTATGGCACACCTCTAGCTCTTGTGCTACATCAGTATGTTATGGCACACCTCTAGCTCTTGTGCTACACCAGTATGTTATGGCACACCTTTAGCTCTTGTGCTACACCAGTATGTTATGGCACACCTCTAGCTCTTGTGCTACACCAGTATGTTATGGCGCACCTCTAGCTCTTGTGCTACACCAGTATGTTATGGCACACCTCCGGCTCTTGTGCTATACCAGTATGTTATGGCACACCTCTAGCTCTTGTGCTACACCAGTATGTTATGGCGCACCTCTAGCTCTTGTGCTACACCAGTATGTTATAGCGCACCTCTAGCTCTTGTGCTACACCAGTATGTTATGGCACACCTCTAGCTCTTGTGCTACACCAGTATGTTATGGCACACCTCTAGCTCTTGTGCTATACCAGTATGTTATGGCGCACCTCTAGCTCTTGTGCTATACCAGTATGTTATGGCGCACCTCTAGCTCTTGTGCTATACCAGTATGTTATAGCACACCTCTAGCTCTTGTGCTACACCAGTATGTTATGGCACACCTCTAGCTCTTGTGCAATACCAGTATGTTATGGCACACCTCTAGCTCTTGTACTACACCAGTATGTTATAGCACACCTCTAGCTCTTGTGCTACATCAGTATGTTATGGCACACCTCTAGCTCTTGTGCTACACCAGTATGTTATAGCACACCTCTAGCTCTTGTGCTACACCAGTATCTTATAGCACACCTCTAGCTCTTGTGCTACACCAGTATGTTATGGCACACCTCTAGCTCTTGTGCTACACCAGTATGTTATGTCACACCTCTAGCTCTTGTGCTACACCAGTATGTTATGGCACACCTCAAGCTCTTGTGCTACACCAGTATGTTATGGCACACCTCTAGCTCTTGTGCTACACCAGTATGTTATGGCACACCTCTAGCTCTTGTGCTACACCAGTATGTTATGGCACACCTCTAGCTCTTGTGCTACACCAGTATGTTATGGCACACCTCTAGCTCTTGTGCTACACCAGTATGTTATGGCACACCTCTAGCTCTTGTGCTACACCAGTATGTTATGGCACACCTCTAGCTCTTGTGCTACATCAGTATGTTATGGCACACCTCTAGCTCTTGTACTACACCAGTATGTTATGGCACACCTCTAGCTCTTGTGCTACACCAGTATGTTATGGCTCACCTCTAGCTCTTGTGCTACACCAGTATGTTATGGCACACCTCTAGCTCTTGTACTACACCAGTATGTTATGGCACACCTCTAGCTCTTGTGCTACACCGGTATGTTATGGCACACCTCTAGCTCTTGTGCTACACCAGTATGTTATGGCACACCTCTAGCTCTTGTGCTACACCAGTATGTTATGGCACACCTCTAGCTCTTGTGCTACACCGGTATGTTATGGCACACCTCTAGCTCTTGTGCTACACCAGTATGTTATGGCACACCTCCGGCTCTTGTACTACACCAGTATGTTATGGCACACCTCTGGCTCTTGTGCTACACCGGTATGTTATGGCACACCTCTAGCTCTTGTGCTACACCAGTATGTTATGGCACACCTCCGGCTCTTGTACTACACCAGTATGTTATGGCACACCTCCGGCTCTTGTGCTATACCAGTATGTTATGGCACACCTCTAGCTCTTGTGCTAAACCAGTATGTTATGGCACACCTCTAGCTCTTGTGCTATACCAGTATGTTATGGCGCACCTCTAGCTCTTGTGCTATACCAGTATGTTATGCCGCACCTCTAGCTCTTGTGCTATACCAGTATGTTATGGCGCACCTCTAGCTCTTGTACTATACCAGTATGTTATGGCGCACCTCTAGCTCTTGTGCTATACCAGTATGTTATGGCGCACCTCTAGCTCTTGTGCTATACCAGTATGTTATGGCTCACCTCTAGCTCTTGTGCTACACCAGTATGTTATGGCTCACCTCTAGCTCTTGTGCTACACCAGTATGTTATGGCACACCTCTAGCTCTTGTGCTACATCAGTATGTTATGGCACACCTCTAGCTCTTGTGCTACACCAGTATGTTATGGCGCACCTCTAGCTCTTGTGCTACACCAGTATGTTATGGCACACCTCTAGCTCTTGTGCTACATCAGTATGTTATGGCACACCTCTAGCTCTTGTGCTACACCAGTATGTTATGGCGCACCTCTAGCTCTTGTGCTACACCAGTATGTTATGGCACACCTCTAGCTCTTGTGCTACACCAGTATGTTATGGCACACCTCTAGCTCTTGTGCTACACCAGTATGTTATGGCACACCTCTAGCTCTTTTGCTACACCAGTATGTTATGGCACACCTCTAGCTCTTGTGCTACACCAGTATGTTATGGCACACCTCTAGCTCTTGTGCTACACCAGTATGTTATGGCACACCTCTAGCTCTTGGGCTACACCAGTATGTTATAGCACACCTCTAGCTCTTGTGCTACACCAGTATGTCATGGCACACCTCTAGCTCTTGTGCTACACCAGTATGTTATGGCACACCTCCGGCTCTTGTGCTACACCAGTATGTTATGGCACACCTCTAGCTCTTGTGCTACACCAGTATGTTATATCACACCTCTAGCTCTTGTGCTACACCAGTATGTTATGGCACACCTCTAGCTCTTGTGCTACACCAGTATGTTATGGCACACCTCTAGCTCTTGTGCTACACCAGTATGTTATGGCACACCTCTAGCTCTTGTGCTACACCAGTATGTTATGGCACACCTTTAGCTCTTGTGCTACACCAGTATGTTATGGCACACCTCTAGCTCTTGTGCTACACCAGTATGTTATGTCACACCTCTAGCTCTTGTGCTACACCAGTATGTTATGGCACACCTCTAGCTCTTGTGCTACATCAGTATGTTATGGCACACCTCTAGCTCTTGTGCTACACCAGTATGTTATGGCACACCTCTAGCTCTTGTGCTATACCAGTATGTTATGGCACACCTCTAGCTCTTGTGCTACACCAGTATGTTATGGCACACCTCTAGCTCTTGTGCTACATCAGTATGTTATGGCACACCTCTAGCTCTTGTGCTACACCAGTATGTTATGGCACACCTCTAGCTCTTGTGCTACATCAGTATGTTATGGCACACCTCTAGCTCTTGTGCTACACCAGTATGTTATAGCACACCTCCAGCTCTTGTGCTACACCAGTATGTTATAGCACACCTCCAGCTCTTGTGCTACACCAGTATGTTATGGCACACCTCTAGCTCTTGTGCTACACCAGTATGTTATGGCACACCTCTAGCTCTTGTGCTACACCAGTATGTTATGGCACACCTCCGGCTATTGTGCTACACCAGTATGTTATGGCACACCTCTAGCTCTTGTGCTACACCAGTATGTTATGGCACACCTCTAGCTCTTGTGCTACACCAGTATGTTATGGCACACCTCTAGCTCTTGTGCTACATCAGTATGTTATGGCACACCTCCAGCTCTTGTGCTACACCAGTATGTTATAGCACACCTCCAGCTCTTGTGCTACACCAGTATGTTATAGCACACCTCTAGCTCTTGTGCTACACCAGTATGTTATAGCACACCTCCAGCTCTTGTGCTACACCAGTATGTTATAGCACACCTCCAGCTCTTGTGCTACACCAGTATGTTATGGCACACCTCCGGCTCTTGTGCTACACCAGTATGTTATGGCACACCTCTAGCTCTTGTGCTACACCAGTATGTTATGGCACACCTCTAGCTCTTGTGCTACACCAGTATGTTATGGCACACCTCCGGCTCTTGTACTACACCAGTATGTTATGGCACACCTCCAGCACTTGTGCTACACCAGTATGTTATGGCACACCTCCGGCTCTTGTACTACACCAGTATGTTATGGCACACCTCTAGCTCTTGTGCTACACCAGTATGTTATGGCATACCTCTAGCTCTTGTGCTACACCAGTATGTTATGGCACACCTCCGGCTCTTGTGCTACACCAGTATGTTATGGCACACCTCTAGCTCTTGTGCTACACCAGTATGTTATGGCGCACCTCTAGCTCTTGTGCTACACCAGTATGTTATGGCACACCTCTAGCTCTTGTGCTACACCAGTATGTTATGGCACACCTCTAGCTCTTGTGCTACATCAGTATGTTATGGCACACCTCTAGCTCTTGTGCTACACCAGTATGTTATGGCACACCTTTAGCTCTTGTGCTACACCAGTATGTTATGGCACACCTCTAGCTCTTGTGCTACACCAGTATGTTATGGCGCACCTCTAGCTCTTGTGCTACATCAGTATGTTATGGCACACCTCCGGCTCTTGTGCTATACCAGTATGTTATGGCACACCTCTAGCTCTTGTGCTACACCAGTATGTTATGGCGCACCTCTAGCTCTTGTGCTACACCAGTATGTTATAGCGCACCTCTAGCTCTTGTGCTACACCAGTATGTTATGGCACACCTCTAGCTCTTGTGCTACACCAGTATGTTATGGCACACCTCTAGCTCTTGTGCTATACCAGTATGTTATGGCGCACCTCTAGCTCTTGTGCTATACCAGTATGTTATGGCGCACCTCTAGCTCTTGTGCTATACCAGTATGTTATAGCACACCTCTAGCTCTTGTGCTACACCAGTATGTTATGGCACACCTCTAGCTCTTGTGCAATACCAGTATGTTATGGCTCACCTCTAGCTTTTGTGCTACACCAGTATGTTATAGCACACCTCTAGCTCTTGTGCTACACCAGTATGTTATAGCACACCTCTAGCTCTTGTGCTACACCAGTATGTTATGGCACACCTCTAGCTCTTGTGCTACACCAGTATGTTATGGCACACCTCTAGCTCTTGTGCTACACCAGTATGTTATGGCGCACCTCTAGCTCTTGTGCTACACCAGTATCTTATGTCACACCTCTAGCTCTTGTACTACACCAGTATGTTATAGCACACCTCCAGCTCTTGTGCTACACCAGTATGTTATGGCACACCTCTAGCTCTTGTGCTACACCAGTATGTTATGGCACACCTCTAGCTCTTGTGCTACACCAGTATGTTATGGCACACCTCCGGCTATTGTGCTACACCAGTATGTTATGGCACACCTCTAGCTCTTGTGCTACACCAGTATGTTATGGCACACCTCTAGCTCTTGTGCTACACCAGTATGTTATGGCACACCTCTAGCTCTTGTGCTACACCAGTATGTTATGGCACACCTCAAGCTCTTGTGCTACACCAGTATGTTATGGCACACCTCTAGCTCTTGTGCTACACCAGTATGTTATAGCACACCTCTAGCTCTTGTGCTACACCAGTATGTTATGGCACACCTCTAGCTCTTGTGCTACACCAGTATGTTATGGCACACCTCTAGCTCTTGTGCTACACCAGTATGTTATGGCACACCTCTAGCTCTTGTGCTACATCAGTATGTTATGGCACACCTCTAGCTCTTGTACTACACCAGTATGTTATGGCACACCTCTAGCTCTTGTGCTACACCAGTATGTTATGGCACACCTCCGGCTCTTGTGCTACACCAGTATGTTATGGCACACCTCTAGCTCTTGTGCTACACCAGTATGTTATGGCACACCTCTAGCTCTTGTGCTACACTAGTATGTTATGGCGCACCATTTGAGAAACACTGGTCTGTGCACTGGGAAGAAATCTCTAATAGAGAACATCTACCTACGTCAAAACTATTTCCAGTTCCCGCGGACGTCTTTGAAACAGGGAAATCCACCCTCTCTTCTCAGGACAATAATTACAGACAGATGGCTACACAGATCACAGTATAGTGAATGTACCATGCTGTCCCCCTAGCGTCTGCGAGTGCGCTGATGACTGTAGCTGTGCATACAGCTCAAGGATAACACCGGAGAGAGTAAAACTGCCATAAAGATTATGTTTTTGAAGCTCTGCAGATTGCTTTGTCAGTATAGCAATGCTTGCAAATAAATCATACGTTTCCTGTCCCTTTAATAGAGTAAAGGAGCTAAAGCTTTAAAGTAACACAGTAGGGGGCCAAGTTAGCAAGCTCCGAATGGACCCCTGCTCCATAAACCTAAAGACCCCTGCTCCATAACCTAAAGACCCCTGCTCCATAAACCTAAAGACCCCTGCTCCATAACCTAAAGACCCCTGCTCCATAACCTAAAGACCCCTGCTCCATAAACCTAAAGACCCCTGCTCCATAAACCTAAAGACCCCTGCTCCATAAACCTAAAGACCCCTGCTCCATAACCTAAAGACCCCTGCTCCATAAACCTAAAGACCCCTGCTCCATAACCTAAAGACCCCTGCTCCATAAACCTAAAGACCCCTGCTCCATAACCTAAAGACCCCTGCTCCATAACCTAAAGACCCCTGCTCCATAAACCTAAAGACCCCTGCTCCATAAACCTAAAGTCCCCTGCTCCATAACCTAAAGACCCCTGCTCCATAACCTAAAGACCCCTGCTTCATAAACCTAAAGACCCCTGCTCCAAACCTGTCCACCTGCTCTGAGGCAGCAGACACCCCCAAGAATATGCACAGCTAAGGTATGAAGTTATCTGAGGTCTCATAAACCACTCAACACCTTCATTATTATACAAATCCAACTTCTCCAAACCTTACAGAGCCAAATGGGTAACAGCTGCATCTCTGGCCTCTATAGACACGGTAATGCATTTCCTGCACTCAGCTCTCACTCACACTCAGTCACATCCCTGCAAACGTTCTACTGTATTTATTGTCTACCATACGTGTGCACAGTACGCCTCATCTGTCACCGTCACTCAGCTCTCACTCACACTCAGTCACATCCCTGCACACGCTGTAATGTATTTCTTCTCTACCGTAAGTGTGCGCAGTACGCCTCATCTCTCACTGTCACTCATCTCTCACTCACACTCAGTCACATCCCTGCAGACACTGTAATGTATTTCTTCTCTACCGTAAGTGTGCGCAGTACGCCTCATCTCTCACCGTCACTCAGCTCTCACTCACACTCAGTCACATCCCTGCACACACTGTAATGTATTTCTTCTCTACCGTAAGTGTGCGCAGTACGCCTCATCTCTCACTGTCACTCAGCTCTCACTCACACTCAGTGACATCCCTGCAGACACTGTAATGTATTTCTTCTCTACCGTAAGTGTGCGCAGTACGCCTCATCTCTCACTGTCACTCAGCTCTCACTCACACTCAGTCACATCCCTGCAGACACTGTAATGTATTTCTTCTCTACCGTAAGTGTGCGCAGTACGCCTCATCTCTCACCGTCACTCAGCTCTCACTCACACTCAGTCACATCGCTGCAGACACTGTAATGTATTTCTTCTCTACCGTAAGTGTGCGCAGTACGCCTCACCTCTCACTGTCACTCAGCTCTCACTCACACTCAGTCACATCCCTGCACACGCTGTAATGTATTTATTGTCTACTGTAAGTGTGCGCAGTACGCCTCATCTCTCACCGTCACTCAGCTCTCACTCACACTCAGTCACATCCCTGCACACACTGTAATGTATTTATTCTCTACCGTACGTGTGCGCAGTACGCCTCATTTCTCACCGTCACTCAGCTCTCACTCACACTCAGTCACATCCCTGCACAAACTGTAATGTATTTATTCTCTACCGTACGTGTGCGCAGTACGCCTCATTTCTCACCGTCACTCAGCTGTCACTCACACTCAGTGACATCCCTGCAGACACTGTAATGTATTTCTTCTCTACCGTAAGTGTGCGCAGTACGCCTTATCTCTCACTGTCCCTCAGCTCTCACTCACACTCAGTCACATCCCTGCAGACACTGTAATGTATTTCTTCTCTACCGTGTGTGCAGTACGCCCCATCTCTCACCGTCACTCAGCTCTCACTCACATCCCTGCAGACACTGTAATGTATTTATTCTCTACCGTAAGTGTGCGCAGTACGCCTCATCTCTCACTGTCACTCAGCCCTCACTCACACTCAGTCACATCCCTGCACACGCTGTAATGTATTTATTGTATACCATACGTGTGCGCATTACGCCTCATCTCTCACCGTCACTCAGCTCTCACTCACACTCAGTCACATCCCTGCAGACACTGTAATGTATTTCTTCTCTACCGTACGTGTGCGCAGTACGCCTCATCTCTCACCGTCACTCAGCTCTCACACTCAGTCACATCCCTGCAGACACTGTAATGTATTTATTCTCTACCATACGTGTGCGCAGTGCGCCCCATCTCTCACCGTCACTCAGCTCTTCCTCACGCTCTGGCTTGTCCCTCCAGTCTGTCTCTTCGTCTTGCTTGATCCTCAGCAGGATGTCTGGGCTGACGGGGATAGCAGCATCTGAGAGGAGAGAGAAGATAAGTGAGTTTGTTTTGCAAATGGGTTTGCAAAGTTACCCTTGGTATCTGGAATTTGGTTTAATTCTAACACTGGATCCATTAGAACAAAAGTGTAACTCAATATATTGCACTTCTGCTCTAATAGATCCAGTATCAGAAACGAAGGGTAAAATCAATAACTGCACATGAATAGTGACATAAGAAAATTGTGCACGAGTACAACCTACAGGTGCATGTGTGAGGTGCATGTGTACGTAAGGTGTATGTGTATGTGAGGTGTATGTGTATGTGAGGTGTAGTGTATGTGAGGTGTAGTGTATGTGAGGTGTATGTGTAGGTGAGGTGTATGTGTATGTGAGGTGTATGTGTAGGTGAGGTGTACGTAAGGTGTATGTGTAGGTGAGGTGTATGTGTATGTGAGGTGTATGTGTAGGTGAGGTGTATGTGTACGTAAGGTGTATGTGTAGGTGAGGTGTATGTGTATGTGAGGTGTATGTGTAGGTGAGGTGTACGTAAGGTGTATGTGTATGTGAGGTGTATGTGTATGTGAGGTGTAGTGTATGTGAGGTGTAGTGTATGTGAGGTGTATGTGTAGGTGAGGTGTATGTGTATGTGAGGTGTAGTGTATGTGAGGTGTATGTGTAGGTGAGGTGTATGTGTAGGTGAGGTGTATGTGAGGTGTAGTGTATGTGAGGTGTATGTGTAGGTGAGGTGTATGTGAGGTGTAGTGTATGTGAGGTGTATGTGTAGGTGAGGTGTATGTGAGGTGTAGTGTATGTGAGGTGTATGTGTAGGTGAGGTGTATGTGTATGTGAGGTGTATGTGAGGTGTATGTGTAGGTGAGGTGTATGTGTATGTGAGGTGTAGTGTATGTGAGGTGTATGTGTAGGTGAGGTGTATGTGTAGGTGAGGTGTATGTGTAGGTGAGGTGTATGTGAGGTGTAGTGTATGTGAGGTGTATGTGTATGTGAGGTGTATGTGAGGTGTATGTGTATGTGAGGTGTAGTGTATGTGAGGTGTAGTGTATGTGAGGTGTATGTGAGGTGTATGTGTATGTGAGGTGTATGTGTATGTGAGGTGTATGTGAGGTGTATGTGTATGTGAGGTGTATGTGAGGTGTATGTGTATGTGAGGTGTATGTGTATGTGAGGTGTATGTGTATGTGAGGTGTATGTGAGGTGTATGTGTATGTGAGGTGTATGTGTATGTGAGGTGTATGTGTATGTGAGGTGTATGTGTATGTGAGGTGTATGTGTATGTGAGGTGTATGTGTATGTGAGGTGTATGTGTATGTGAGGTGTATGTGTATGTGAGGTGTATGTGAGGTGTATGTGTATGTGAGGTGTATGTGTATGTGAGGTGTATGTGTATGTGAGGTGTATGTGTATGTGAGGTGTATGTGTATGTGAGGTGTATGTGTATGTGAGGTGTAGTGTATGTGAGGTGTATGTGTAGGTGAGGTGTATGTGAGGTGTATGTGTATGTGAGGTGTATGTGTATGTGAGGTGTATGTGTAGGTGAGGTGTATGTGAGGTGTATGTGTATGTGAGGTGTATGTGTATGTGAGGTGTATGTGTAGGTGAGGTGCATGTGTATGTGTAGGTGAGGTGTATGTGAGGTGTATGTGTATGTGAGGTGTATGTGTATGTGAGGTGTAGTGTATGTGAGGTGTAGTGTATGTGAGGTGTAGTGTATGTGAGGTGTAGTGTATGTGAGGTGTATGTGTAGGTGAGGTGTATGTGTATGTGAGGTGTATGTGTACGTGAGGTGTATGTGTATGTGAGGTGTAGTGTATGTGAGGTGTAGTGTATGTGAGGTGTAGTGTATGTGAGGTGTAGTGTATGTGAGGTGTATGTGTAGGTGAGGTGTATGTGTATGTGAGGTGTATGTGTACGTGAGGTGTATGTGTATGTGAGGTGTAGTGTATGTGAGGTGTATGTGAGGTGTATGTGAGGTGTATGTGCATGTGTATGTGAGGTGTATGTGTACGTGAGGTGTATGTGTACGTGAGGTGTATGTGTACGTGAGATGTATGTGTACGTGAGGTGTATGTGTATGTGAGGTGTATGTGTATGTGAGGTGTATGTGTACGTGAGGTGTATGTGTACGTGAGGTGTATGTGTACGTGAGATGTATGTGTACGTGAGGTGTATGTGTATGTGAGGTGTAGTGTACATGAGGTGTAGTGTACGTGAGGTGTAGTGTACGTGAGGTGTAGTGTATGTGAGGTGTAGTGTATGTGAGGTGTAGTGTATGTGAGGTGTATGTGTAGGTGAGGTGCATGTGTACGTGAGGTGTATGTGTACGTGAGGTGTATGTGAGGTGTATGAGTATGTGAGGTGTATGTGTATGCGAGGTGTATGTGAGGTGCATGTGTATGCGAGGTGTATGTAAGGTGTATGTGTACGTGAGGTGTATGAGTACGTGAGGTGTATGTGTACGTGAGGTGTATGTGTACGTGAGGTGTATGTGTACGTGAGGTGTATGTGTACGTGAGGTGTATGTGTACGTGAGGTGTATTTGTACGTGAGGTGTACGTGTATGTGAGGTGTATGTGTATGTGTATATGAGGTGTATGTGAGGTGTATGAGTATGTGAGGTGTATGTGTATGTGAGGTGTATGTGTATGTGAGGTGTATGTGAGGTGTATGAGTATGTGAGGTGTATGTGTATGTGAGGTGTATGTGTGGTGTATGTGAGGTGTATGTGTATGTGAGGTGTAGTGTATGTGAGGTGTAGTGTATGTGAGGTGTATGTGTATGTGAGTTGTATGTGTATGTGAGGTGTATGTGTATGTGAGGTGTATGTGAGGTGTATGTGTATGTGAGTTGTATGTGTATGTGAGGTGTATGTGTATGTGAGGTGTATGTGTATGTGAGGTGTATGTGTATGTGAGGTGTATGTGAGGTGTATGTGTATGTGAGGTGTATGTGAGGTGTATGTGTATGTGAGTTGTATGTGTATGTGAGGTGTATGTGTATGTGAGGTGTATGTGTATGTGAGGTGTATGTGAGGTGTATGTGTATGTGAGTTGTATGTGTATGTGAGGTGTATGTGAGGTGTATGTGTATGTGAGGTGTATGTGAGGTGTATGTGTATGTGAGGTGTATGTGTATGTGAGGTGTAGTGTACGTGAGGTGTATGTGTAGTGCATGTGTAAGTCAGGTGCTTGTGTAATACTAATACTAATGTGACCCTGATAGAACTAAATAAACGTGCACACAGATCACTCACACACCTCACGGCAGTGTCACCACAATACTAATGTGACCCTGATAGAACTAAATAAACGTGCACACAGATCACTCACACACCTGACGGCAGTGTCACCACAATACTAATGTGACCCTGATAGAACTAAATAAACGTGCACACAGATCACTCACACACCTCACGGCAGTGTCACCAGGATACTAATGTGATCCTGATAGAACTAAATAAACGTGCACACAGATCACTCACACACCTCACGGCCGTGTCACCAGGATACTAATGTGACCCTGATAGAACTAAATAAACGTGCACACAGATCACTCACACACCTGACGGCAGTGTCACCAGGATACTAATGTGATCCTGATAGAACTAAATAAACGTGCACACAGATCACTCACACACCTGACGGCAGTGTCACCAGGATACTAATGTAACCCTGATAGAACTAAATAAACGTGCACACAGATCACTCACACACCTCACGGCAGTGTCACCAGGATACTAATGTAACCCTGATAGAACTAAATAAACGTGCACACAGATCACTCACACACCTGACGGCAGTGTCACCAGGATACTAATGTGATCCTGATAGAACTAAATAAACGTGCACACAGATCACTCACACACCTGACGGCCGTGTCACCAGGATACTAATGTGATCCTGATAGAACTAAATAAACGTGCACACAGATCACTCACACACCTGACGGCCGATTCACCAGGATACTAATGTGATCCTGATAGAACTAAATAAACGTGCACACAGATCACTCACACACCTGACGGTCGTTTCACCAGGATACTAATGTGATCCTGATAGAACTAAATAAACGTGCACACAGATCACTCACACACCTGACAGCCGTTTCACCGGGATACTGTCAGGGTGCCAGGAATCAGACTGAGACGAGAAGTGCAAAAATAATCACACCTTTATTAATAGCAAAAAATACTAAAAAGTCCACAAGTCAAATAACAAGCCAGGAATCGAAACCAGAGCAGGTAGTCAGACGACCCGAGTCAGGAGCCAAAGTGAGTAGTCAGACGAGCCGGAATCAGGAACAAGGAGAACAGCAGAGTCAGGAACAAGCCAAGGATCAGGAACCAGGAAGGACGTCAGACAGCCAGGTAATATACAGGAGCTCTCACAGGTCCGAGACAACGCAAGGGCAAAGCATACTGAACAGAGGCCCTTTAAATAGTAAGTGATGACATCACAATTCTGAGACTGCATCCTGTCTCACACTGATGACATACACCAGTCTGGCCATAAACGGAAGTGCAGGAATTGAGCAGCATCACACAGTATGCACACAGTATGCACCAGAGTCAGCAAGAGAGGTGAGTAAAATGGAAACGGGCATGGAAGGCACGGAGGAGGGCGGGAGCATGAACAGAGGAGGGAACTCATAAACGCTCCTCCGGACCGTAGTCCCTCCAGTGAACCAAATACTGTACGCGGCCCCTGGACATACAATAGTCAATAATGCTGCTGACCTCATACTCCTCATGGTTGTCAACAAATATAGGACGGGGACGAGGCAACACAGTGGTAAACCGATTACAAACCAATGGTTTCAAGAGGGACCCATGAAAAACATTGGAGATGCGCATTGCAGGAGGAAGGTCAAGAGCGTAGGCCACAGGATTGACCCGTCAGAGTATTCGAAAAGGACCTACATAACGGGAAGCCAGTTTATTGGGCACACGAAGATTCAAGTTGCGGGAGGACAGCCAAACTCTCTCACCAACCTGGTAGGAAGGTGCGGGCAGACGCCTACGATCAGCCTGGAACTTTTGGCGCTGCATAGAACGATGAAGTCAATCCTGAATCTGCACCCACGTGGAACGGAGTTGCCGGAGATGCTCCTCCAAAGCCGGAATACCCTGAGACATAAATGAATCGGGCAACAAGGATGGTTGAAACCCATAATTCGCAATGAATGGAGGTAACTTGGAGGAAGCATTAATAGCACTATTACGAGCAAACTCTGCCCAAGGTAACAGTTTAGACCAATTATTGTGGTGATCTGAGACATAGCAACGGAGGAACTGTTCCAGAGCTTGATTAGACCGTTCCGCAGCCCCATTGGATTGAGGGTGATATGCCGAGGAGAAGGAAAGCTGGATCCCCATTTGAGCACAAAGGGAACGCCAAAATCTGGAGACAAACTGGCTACCCCGGTCCGACACTATATCCTTGGGTAACCCATGTAAATGGAAGACCTCACAGACAAAAATTGAACCAAGCTCCTGAGCGGTAGGCAACTTCTTCAAGGGAATGCAATGTGACATTTTAGAAAAACGGTCAACCACCATAAGGATAACAGTATTGCCATTGGAAACAGGGAGCTCGACAATGAAGTCCATGGAAGAATGTGTCCAAGGACGCTCATCATTAGCAATAGGTTGAAGAAGACCCACAGGAAGACGTCGAGGAGTCTTATTCTATGCACAAACTTAGCAGGAGGCAACATACGCAGAAACATCAGAACGAAGACCTGGCCACCAGAATTGTCGAGTGACAGACCAAATCATTTGGTTCTTGCCTGGGTGACCTGCGGCTTTAGGATAGTGGTAAGTGTGCAAAAGTTTAGTTTGAAGATTCTCAGGAACAAGACACTTACCGCTAGGCTTCTCAGGAGGTGCATAGGTTTGTGCAACCAGGATCTCCTCCCCCAAGGGAGAAGTCAAATTAGTGCTTATGTTAACCAAAATGTGGCCAGGAGGTATAACTGGAGTAGGTACAGACTCCTCCTTGGACAAAGGGCAAAATTGTCAAGAGAGGGCATCAGCCCTAACATTCTTACTACCAGGCAAGTAGGAGACCGCATAATTAAACGAGACAAAAATAGCGCCCATCTGGCCTGTCGGGCGACAAACGTTTTGCTTCAGATAGATAAGTTAAATTCTTGTGGTCAGTAAGAATGAGTACTGGCATGCTAGTACCCTTGAGAAGATGCCTCCATTCCTTGAGTGCCAAAATTATGGCCAGTAATTCCCTGTCGCCAATTTCATAATTGCACTCCGCTGGAGACAATTTCTTAGAGAAGAAACCACATGAATGCAAGGAACCGTCAGGCATAGGACGTTGAGACAAGAGGGCACCTACTCCAGTCTCAGACGCATCGACCTCAAGAAGGAAAGGCAGGACAGGGTTAGGATGATCCAGAACTGGAGCGGCAGCAAAGGCAGTTTTAAGACTATCAAAGGCCTTAATGGCAGTAGGTGACCAATGGAGTGGATCATTCTCTTTATGGGTCATGTCTGTGATAGGTTTGACCAAGGAAGAAAAGTTTTTAATAAACTTTCTATAGTACTTGGCGAACCCCAAAAAACTTTGAATAGACCGAAGACCAACTTGTCAGGATCCAAGGAGAACCTTGCAACTGAGATAACATAACCTAGGAAGGTTACTTGAGTCTGATAGAACTCACATTTCTCGAGTTTACAAAACAGGCCGTTCTCACGTAGTCTTTGAAGAACCTGTGTAACATCAGAACGATGAGCCTCAAGTGTGGGTGAGTGTATGAGGATGTCGTCCAAGTACACCACAACACACTGTTGCAACATATCTCGTAGGGCATCATTAATAAATTCCTGGAAAACAGCAGGAGCATTACATAGGCCAAAGGGCATTACAAGATACTCATAATGCCCGCTCCTGGTGTTAAATGCTCTTTTCCATTCGTGGCCCTCCTTGATCCTAACGAGATTGTACGCTCCTCTCAAATCAAGTTTAGTAAAGAACGTAGCTCCCTTGAGGCGGTCAAAGAGTTACGTAATGAGCGGAATAGGGTAGGCATTCTTAATGGTAAGATGATTAAGACCCCTATAATCGATGCTTGGTCTTAACTCACCGCCCTTTTTCTTCACAAAGAAGAAGCCAGCCCCTGCAGGAGAGCAGAATTTGCGGATGATCCCCCGTGACAGAACATCGGCAACATACTCCTCCATAGCACAATTCTCCGCAACAGAGAGAGGGTAAATCCGGCCCCAAGGAGGAATGGCTCCGGGTTGCAGGTCTATGGCACAATCGTAAGACTGGTGAGGAGGCAACGTACCGGCACGCACCATGTCAAAAACGTCTAGGAACTCTCGGTACTGCTCTGGCAATTGAGATACCGAAGAAGTGCACAAGACTTTAACTGGTTTCCGAAGACAAGTGAAAATACATTGCGGAGACCACAACAAAATTTTGGACCTGCGCCAGTCGAGACTGGGATTGTGCTTTTGGAGCCAGGGATAACCCAGAACAACCGGAAAATGTGGAGAGTTTATTACCTGGAACTGGAGGGTTTCAAAATGGAGAGCACCAACAGCCATGGATAACGGAGCAGTTTCGTGAGTAACGAGTGCGGGCTGAACAGGTCTGCCATCAATGGCCTCAATAGCAAGCGGAACGGACCGAGGCAAAACAGGAATGGAGTGCTTTGATACAAAAGCACTGTCAATGAAATAGCCCACAGCACAGGAGTCAACAAGAGCCTGGGTGACTATGGAGGAGTCCACCCAGGAAAGGACAACCGTAACCAAAGGTTTCTCCTTTAGCGGTTCCGGGAATGAGGATAAACCACCCAAGGTCTGCCCCCGACAGGACCTTAGGTGTGAGCGTTTCCCGGCCGTGTAGGACAAGACTTCAAAAGGTGACCCTGTAACCCACAATAGAGGCAGAGCCCCTCCCTCCTCCTAAAGGCCCTCTCCGCCAAGGAGAGACGCGTGAATCCCAACTGCATCGGCTCAGCAGTACCTGGTGACTCGGGACCAGGAGGCATGGGAGGAGAGGGAGGCATGGGTGGGAACGACATGTAGGAGACAATGGAACAGGAGGCTTCCGCAAGCGCTCCTTGAAAGAGGGCCTCTCACTTAGTCCGATTTCAATTAGGATAAAAAAAGACACCAATGCCTCGAGATCTTCTGGTAAATCTCTGGCAGCAATTTCGTCTTTAATCGCATCAGAGAGCCCATGAAAGTAGGCGGCAACAAGGGCTTCATTGCTCCAACCTACCTCTGCGGCAAGCGTACAGAACTCAATGGCATACTGAGCAACAGATCTTGTACCTTGCTGAATGGACATGAGTCGTTTAGCAACAGAGGAAGAGCGAGCCAGAACATCAAATTTGAAATCACAGGTTTATTAGTCTCCCACAAGAGATTAGCCCAGGCAAGAGCTGTGTCAGAGAGTAACGAGATGAGAAATCCCACCTTAGCTCTGTCAGAGGGAAACGCCTGAGGTAACATCTCAAAGTAAATGCCCACCTGGTTCAAAAATCCTCTGCACTGATTAGGATCGCCTCCATAACGCTGAGGTAGAGGTGCAGAACCAGACATGCTCCTGGTAGGACTAGGTGCAGCAGCAGAAACAGGAGCAACCATAACTTGTGGGACACTTTGGTCCAAATGTGCAGTGCGAGTCAGCAGGGTTTGCAGGGCTAGTGCAAATTGATCCAAGCGGTGATCCTGTTCATTCATCCTCGAAATTATGGCAGGTAAAGGTGGATTATTAGCACCATCAGGATACATGGCCCTTGCATAATGTCAGGGTGCCAGGAATCAGACTGAGACGAGAAGTGCAAAAATAATCACACCTTTATTAATAGCAAAAAATAATAAAAAGTCCATAAGTCAAATAACAAGCCAGGAATCAAACCAAAGCTGGTAGTCAGACGAGCTGAGTCAGGAGCCAAAGCGAGTAGTCAGACGAGCCGGAATCAGGAACAAGGAGAACAGCAGAGTCAGGAACAAGCCAAGGATCAGGAACCAGGAGGGACGTCAGACAGCCAGGTAATACACAGAAGCTCTCACAAACAGGTCTGAGACAACGCAAAGGCTAAAGCATACTGAACAGAGGCCCTTTAAATAGTAAGTGATGACATCACAATGCATCCTGTCTCACACTGATGATATATACCAGTCTGGCCATAAAAGGAAGTGCAGGAATTGAGCTGCATCACACAGTATGCAGCAGAGTCAGCAAGAGAGGTGAGTAAAATGGCTGCCAGCAGCACATGGCAAACAAAACAGGAAAAAACCCTGACAGATACTAATGTGATCCTGATAGAACTAAATAAAAGTGCACACAGATTACTCACACACCTGACGGCAGTGTCACCAGGATACTAATGTGATCCTGATAGAACTAAATAAACGTGCAAACAGATCACTCACACACCTGACGGCCGTTTCACCACGATAATAATGTGATCCTGATAGAACTAAATAAACGTGCAAACAGTTCACTCACACACCTGACGGCCGTTTAACCACGATAATAATGTGATCCTGATAGAACTAAATAAACGTGCACACAGATTACTCACATATCTGATGGCCGTTTCACCAGGATACTGTCAGGGTGCCAGGAATCAGACTGAGACGAGAAGTGCAAAAATAATCACACCTTTATTAATAGCAAAAAATAATAAAAAGTCCACAAGTCAAATAACAAGCAAGGAGTCAAAACCAGAGCTGGTAGTCAGACGAGTCGAGTCAGGAACAAGCCAGAGATCAGGAACCAGGAAGGACGTCCGGCAGCAAGGTAATAAACAGGAACTCTCACAAACAGGTCTGAGACAACGCAAAGGCAAAGCATACTTTAAATAATAAGTGATGACATCACAATTCTGAGATTGCATCCTGTCTCACATGGATGATGCACACTAGTCAGGCCATAAAAGGAAGTGCAGGAAATGAGCAGCATCCCCCACAATGCACCATAGTCAGGAAGAGAGGTGAGTAAAATGGCTGCCAGCAGCACATGGCAAACAAACAGGGAAAAAAAACCTGACAGTACCCTCCCCTCAACGACCCCTCCCCTGCGGGAGGAAAAAAGGCTTATTAGGGAAACGGTCATGGAAGGCACGGAGGAGGGCGGGAGCATGAACATCAGAGGAGGGAACCCAAGAATGCTCCTCTGGACCGTAGCCCCTCCAGTGAACCAAATACTGTACACGGCCCCTGGACATACGAGAGTCAATAATGCTGCTGACCTCATACTCCTCATGGTTGTCAACAAAGATAGGACCGGGACGAGGCAACACAGTGGTGAACCGATTACAAACCAATGGTTTCAAGAGGAAGACATGAAAAACATTGGAGATGCGCATAGCAGGAGGAAGGTCAAGAGCGTAGGCCACAGGATTAACCCGTCGGAGTATTCGAAAAGGACCAACATAACGGGGAGCCAATTTATTGGAAGGCACACGAAGGTTCAAGTTGCGGGAGGACAGCCAAACTCTCTCACCAACCTGGTAGGAAGGTGCGGGCAGACGCCTACGATCAGCCTGGAACTTTTGGCGCTGCATAGAACGATGAAGGCAATCCTGAATCTGCACCCACGTGGAACGGAGTTGCCAGAGATGCTCCTCCAAAGCCGGAATACCCTGAGACATGAATGAATCGGGCAACAAGGATGGTTGAAACCCATAATTCGCCATGAACGGGGATAATTTGGAGGAAGCATTAATAGCACTATTACGAGCAAACTCTGCCCAAGGTAACAGTTCAGACCAATTATTGTGGTGATCTGAGACATAGCAACGGAGGAACTGTTCCAGAGCTTGATTAGACCGTTTCGCAGCTCTATTGGATTGAGGGTGATATGCCGAGAAGGAAAGCTGGATCCCCATTTGAGCACAAAAGGAACACCAAAATCTGGAGACAAACTGGTTACCTCGGTCTGACACTATCTCCTTGGGTAAACCATGTAAACGGAAGACCTCGCGGGCAAACATTGAAGCAAGCTCCTGAGCGGTGGGCAGCGTCATCAAGGGAATGCAATGTGACATTTTAGAAAAACGGTCAACCACCATAAGGATAACAGTATTGCCATTGGAAACAGGGAGCTCGACAATGAAGTCCATGGAAGAATGTGTCCAAGGACGCTCACCATTAGCAATAGGTTGAAGAATACCCACAAGAAGACGTTGAGGAGTCTTATTCTGTGCACAAACTGAGCAGGAGGCAACATACGCAGCAACATCAGAACAAAGACCTGGCCACCAGAATTGTCGAGTGACAGACCAAATCATTTGGTTCTTGCCTGGGTGACCTGTGGCTTTAGGATAGTGGTAAGTGTGCAAAAGTTTAGTTCGAAGATTCTCAGGAACAAAACACTTACCACTAGGTTTCTCGTGGGTGCAGAACCGGACATGCTCCTGGTAGGCATAGGTGCAGCAGCGGAAACAGGAGCAGCCAACACTTTGGTCCAAATGTGCAGTGAGAGTCAGCAGGGTTTGCAGGGCTAGTTCAAATCGATCCAAGTGGTGATCCTGTATATCCATCCTGGAAATGATGGCAGGTAAAGGTGGATAATTAGCACCATCAGGATTCATGTCCTTTGCGTAATGTCAGGGTGCCAGGAATCAGACTGAGACGAGAAGTGCAAAAATAATCACACCTTTATTAATAGCAAAAAATAATAAAAAGTTCACAAGTCAAATAACAAGCCAGGAGTCAAAACCAGAGCTGGTAGTCAGACGAGCCGAGTCAGGAGCCAAAGCGAATAGTCAGACGAGCTGGAATCAGGAACAAGGAAAACAGCAGAGTCAGGAACAAGCCAGGGATCAGGAACCAGGAAGGACGTCAGGCAGCCAGGTAATACACAGGAACTCTCACAAACAGTTCTGAGACAACAGAAAGGCAAAGCATACTGAACAGAGGCCCTTTAAATAATAAGTGATGACATCACAATTCTGAGACTGCATCCTGCCTCACATAGATGATGCACACCCGTCTGGCCATAAAAGGAAGTGCAGGAAATGAGCAGCATCCCCCACAATGCACCATAGCCAGCAAGAGAGGTGAGTAAAATGGCTGCCAGCAGCACATGGCAAACAAAAAGGGAAAAAACCCTGACAGATACTAATTTGATTCCGATAGAACTAAATAAACGTGCAGACAGATTACTCACACACCTGACAGCCGTTTCACAAGGATACTAATGTGATCCTGATAGAACTAGATAAACGTGCACACAGATCACTCACACACCTGACAGCCGTTTCACAAGGATACTAATGTGATCCTGATAGAACTAAATAAACGTGAACACAGATCACTCACACACCTGATGGCCGTGTCACCAGGATACTAATGTGATCCTGATAGAACTAAATAAACGTGCACACAGATCACTCACACACCTGACAGCCGTTTCACAAGGATACTAATGTGATCCTGATAGAACTAGATAAACGTGCACACAGATCACTCACACACCTGACAGCCGTTTCACAAGGATACTAATGTGATCCTGATAGAACTATATAAACGTGCACACAGATCACTCACACACCTGACAGCCGTTTCACAAGGATACTAATGTGATCCTGATAGAACTAAATAAATGTGCACACAGATCACTCACACACCTGACGATGGGTTTCTCAGCCGTAGCCTGTTACCCAGATGAAGTGGACCAGTGAATATTCCATACACTGTAACCTCAGCAGTCCTGATTTGTTTTTTTGTTCTATAAACTATTTAAATGTTTATTATTTTTAGAATCTGGGTGAATTAAAGGTCAAGTTTTTTCTCTTTTTTGGTCTCATCTATATGTACAATTTGCAGTAATAAGTGTGAGTCTAAAAGATGTTTCTTTTTGGTATTAACTCTTTATACGCACCACACACACACACTTGTATGAATGATACAATTTGGGTTTAAATTGATACTGATATAGGATTATTTGTACTCAGGACTCCTTTTCCTGTGTTATTTAAACCTTATGTTGTACATTTTCTTCAGCCGTAGTGGGACAGTCTGTCATTTGTGTTTTACTGACACTAGCTAAAGGGTTAAACACAATTACTGTCCCACTCGCTAGTAGATAAGTAGACAATGCCAATGAGTTATGCACTAGGCATCATAGAAGTTCGCACGTCTTCTGGGCATCAGCTAAACTACCATTGTAGCTGCAGGTGTCTCATTTCTGTATACACTGTATCCTTCTCATTTAGAGGTAGCCGGACTTGAAGTTAACGTTTAGTGAGGCGCAAAACAACCTAACGCACCATCATTCTTACCGCTGGCTGCAGCTCTCATCTCATTGTGACCAGTTCTGAAAGATTCTTCATCTTTAATCTTCAACAGAACATCAGAATTGACAATACTGTAACCTGGTGAAGAAGAAGCAGACGTCAGTGCCAGATCAGTAAAACTTAAATTATGCTTACCTGATCATTTTCTTCTGTACGGGGAGAGTCCAAAGCTACATTCATTACTTTTGGGAAATACATAACCTGGCCACCAGGAGGAGGCAAAGACACCCCAGCCAAAGGCTTAAATACTCCTCCCACTTCCCTTATCCCCCAGTCATTCTGCCAGGGGAACAGGGAACAGTAGGAGAAATATCAGGGTGAAAAAAGGTGCCAGAAGAATGAACAAAAAATAATTGAAGGGGGGGCAGGGCCGAATCCTGAAGCAGCAGGACGCATCTCAATGAGGCTCTCGACTTGAGTATAGTTCTCATAGATATTTCCTCTCAAATATTAAGCTTAGTGTGGCATATCCTACACATCAGAAAGCTGGAAACCTGTTTACAACACGGACAGGCTGCGAGAGTGGAAACCTTAAATGCGACCGTGACCTATGCTCTTCAGGAGCGCCACACGAATCCGCCATTACTCAGGCCTGTATTCTATCTATAGAGACATTCCACGTGGCTAAGGCTGCTGCAACTAATCCCCCCCAGATACCTGAGTTACAGACGCTCAATACCTACATCTCTACACCAATAACAGATATCCCCACCATTGAGGTTTCGATCTTGTTGAGAGTAATAGGAGATCTTCTCACCAACTTCCAGGAGTCCTTTGCAGAGTCCATACGCTCAGCGTTTAACGACCCTATCACTAACCCACTCCCTGAGGCTCAGCAGATAGCTTGTGCCAGTAAACTGGATAACAACATAACCTCGGATGTTAATCCAGAAGGCTTTGTCTGCATTTCCACCTTCTAATAAACGTAAAAGGTCTTTTAAAACTTCTCATTCAGTTGATGAAATTTCAAATGACCAACAACATAATAATTTATCCTCCTCTGATGAGGATCTATCTGATACAGAAGATCCTTCCTCAGACATTGACACTGACAAATCTACTTATTTATTTAAAATAGAGTATATGTGTTCTTTATTAAAAAAAGTGTTAATTACTTTGGATATTGAGGTAACCAGTCCTCTTGATGTTCAGTCTAATAAATGTTTAAATGCTGTTTTTAAACCTCCTGTGGTTTCCCCAGGTGTTTTTCCCATTCCTGAGGCTAATTCTGATATGATTTCTAAGGAATGGAATAAGCCAGGTACTTCTTTTATTCCTTCTTCAAGGTTTAAAAAATTGTATCCTTTACCAGCAAATTCTATAGAGTTTTGGGAAAAAATCCCCAAAGTTGATGGGGCTATTTCTACTCTTGCTAAATGTACCACTATTCCAATGGAAGATAGTACTTCCTTTAAGGATCCTTTAGATAGGAAGCTTGAATCTTATCTAAGGAAGGCCTATTTATATTCAGGTCATCTACTCAGACCTGCAATTTCTTTGGCTGATGTTGCCGCTGCATCAACTTTCTGGTTGGAGAATTTAGCGCAACAAGAATTGGATTCTGGCATATCTAGTATTATTCGCTTACTGCAATATGCTAATCATTTTATTTGTGATGCCATTTTTGATATTATCAAAATTGATGTTAGATCCATGTCTTTAGCTATATTAGCTAGAAGAGCTTTGTGGCTTAATTCTTGGAATGCTGATATGACATCTAAATCTAGATTACTATCTCTTTCTTTTCAAGGTAATAATTTATTTGGTTCTCAGTTGGATTCTATTATTTCAACTGTCACTGGGGGAAAGGGAGTTTTTCTACCTCAGGATAAAAAACCTAAGGGTAAATCTAAGGCTTCTAACCATTTTGTTCCTTTCGTCAAAATAAGGAACAAAAACTGAATCCTTCACCCAAGGAATCTGTTTCCAATTGGAAGCCTTCCTCAAATTGGAATAAATCCAAGCCATTTAAGAAATCAAAGTCAGCTCCTAAGTCCGAATGAAATTGCGGCCCTCATTCCAGCTCAGCTGGTAGGGGGCAGATTAAGGTTTTTCAAGGATATTTGGATAAATTCTGTCCAAAATCAATGGATTCAGAGCATTGTCTCTCAAGGGTATCGAATGGGATTCAGGATAAGACCTCCTGTGAGAAGATTTTTTTCTCTCACGTATTCCAGCAAATCCAGTAAAAGCTCAGGCTTTCCTGAAATGTGTTTCACACCTGGAGTCTTCAGGGGTAATCATGCCAGTTCCTTTTCAGGAACATGTTTTGGGGTTTTATTCAAATCTATTCATTGTCCCAAAGAAGGAAAATTTATTCAGACCAGTTCTGGATCTGAAAATTTGAATCGTTATGTAAGAGTACCAACTTTCAAGATGGTGACTATAAGGACTATTTTGCCTTTTAATCAGCAAGGACATTATATGTCCACAAAAGACTTGCAGGATGCAAACCTTCATATTCCGATTCATCCAGAACATTATCAGTTCCTGAGATTCTCTTTTCTAGACAAGCATTACCAATTTGTTGCTCTTCCATTTGGCCTAGCAACAGCTCCAAGAATCTTTTCAAAGGTTCTAGGTGCCCTACTCTCTGCAATAAAAGAACAGGGTATTGCGGTGTTTCCTTATTTGGATGATATCTTGGTACTAGCTCAGTCTTTACGTTCTGCAGAATCTCACGCGAATCAACTAGTGTTGTTTCTTCAGAAACATGGTTGGAGGATCAATTTACCAAAAAGTTTCTTGATTCCTCAGACAAGGGTCACCTTTTTAGGCTTCCAGATAGATTCAGTGTCCATGACTCTGTCTCTAACAGACAAGAGACGTTTAAAATTGGTTGCAGCCTACCGGCACCTTCAGTCTCAGTCATTCCCTTCAGTGGCTATGTGCATGGAAGTTTTAGGTCTCATGACTGCAGCATCGGACGCGATCCCCTTTGCTCGTTTTCACATGAGACCTCTACAGCTTTGTATGCTGAACCAATGGTGCAGGGATTATACAAAGATATCACAATTAATATCCTTAAATCCCAATGTACGACACTCTCTGACGTGGTGGATAGATCACCATCGTTTAGTTCAAGGGGCTTCTTTTGTTCGACCAACCTGGACTGTGATCACAACAGATGCAAGTCTTTCAGGTTGGGGAGCTGTTTGGGGATCTCTGACAGCACAAGGGGTTTGGAAATCTCAAGAGGCGAGATTACCAATAAATATTTTAGAACTCCGTGCAATTCTCAGAGCTCTTCAGTTTTGGCCTCTGCTAAAGAGAGAACCATTCATTAGTTTTCAGACAGACAATATCAGAACAGTGGCATATGTCAATCATCAGGGTGGGACTCACAGTCCCCAAGCTATGAAAGAAGTATCTCGGATACTTGCTTGGGCGGAATACAGCTCTTGTCTAATCTCTGCGGTGCATATCCCAGGTGAAGACATTTGGGAGGCGGATTATCTCAGTCGTCAAACTTTACATCCAGGGAAGTGGTCTCTCCATCCAGATGTGTTTTCTCAGATTGTTCAGTTGTGGGGTCTTCCAGAGATAGATCTCATGGCTTCTCATCTAAACAAGAAACTTCCCAGATACCTGTCCAGGTCCAGGGATGTTCAGACGGAAGCAGTGGATGTGCTGACACTTCCTTGGTGTTATCATCCTGCTTACATTTTCCCGCCTCTAGTTCTCCTTCCAAGAGTGATCTCCAAAATCATCATGGAACAATTGTTTGTGTTGCTGGTGGCTCCAGCATGGCCACACAGGTTTTGGTATGTGGATCTGGTTCGGATGTCCAGTTGCCAGCCTTGGCCACTTCCGTTAAGGCCGGACCTACTGTCTCAAGGTACGTTTTTCCATCATGATCTCAAATCATTAAATTTGAAGGTATGGAAATTGAACGCTTAGTACTAAGTCATAGAGGTTTCTCTGACTCAGTGATTAATACTATGTTACAAGCTCGTAAATCTGTCTCTAGAAAGAATTATTATAGAGTTTGCAAGACTTACATTTCATGGTGTTCTTCTCATAAATTCTCGTGGCATTCTTTTAGAATTCCTAGAATTTTACAGTTTCTTCAGGATGGTTTGGATAAGGGTTTGTCTGCAAGTTCCTTGAAAGGACAAATCTCTGCTCTGTTTTATTTCACAGAAAGATTGCTATATTTCCTGATATTCACTGTTTTGTACAGGCTTTAGTTCGTATTAAGCCTCTCATTAAATCAATTTCTCCTCCTTGGAGTTTTAATTTGGTTTTGAAGGCTTTACAGGCTCCTCCATTTGAGCCTATGCATTCTTTGGACATTAAACTACTTTCTTGGAAAGTGTTGTTTCTTTTGGCTATCTCTTCTGCTAGAAGAGTTTCTGAGCTATCTGCTCTTTCTTGTGAGTCTCCTTTTCTGATCTTTCATCAGGATAAGGCAGTTTTGCAGACTTCTTTTCAATTTTTACCTAAGGTTATGAATTCTAACAACATTAGTAGAGAAATTGTTGTCCCTTCTTTGTGTCCTAATCCTAAGAATTCTTTGGAAAGATCCTTACATTCTTTGGATGTGGTAAGAGCTTTGAAATATTATGTGGAAGCTACTAAAAATTTCAGGAAGACTTCAAGTCTATTTGTTTAATTTTCTGGTCCTAGGAACGGTCAGAAGGCTTCTGCTATTTCCTTGGCTTCTTGGTTGAAACTTTTGATTCATCAAGCTTATTTGGAGTCGGGTCAGGCCCCGCCTCAGAGGATTACAGCTCATTCTACTAGATCAGTCTCCACTTCGTGGGCCTTTAAGAATGAAGCTTCAGTTGATTAGATTTGCAAAGCGGCAACTTGGTCCTCTTTGCATACATTTACTAAATTCTACCGTTTTGATGTATTTGCTTCTTCAGAAGCAGTTTTTGGTAGAAAAGTTCTTCAGGCAGCTGTTTCAGTTTGATTCTTCTGCTTTTGATTTAAGTTTTTTTCTTTCATTTATGAGAATAAACTTATTTTTATTTTTTTGGGTTGTGGATTAATTTTTTCAGCGGAAAATGGCTGTTTTTATTTTTATCCCTCCCTCTCTAGTGACTCTTGCGTGGAGTTCCACATCTTGGGTATTGCTATCCCATACGTCACTAACTCATGGACTCTTGCCAATTACATGAAAGAAAACCTAATTTATGTAAGAACTTACCTGATAAATTCATTTCTTTCATATTGGCAAGAGTCCATGAGGCCCACCATTTTTATGGTGGTTATGATTTTTTTGTATAAAGCACAATTATTTCCAAATTTCTTTTGTTGATGCTTTTTACTCCTTTATTTATCACCCCACTGCTTGGCTATTCATTAAACTGAATTGTGGGTGTGGTGAGGGGTGTATTTATAGGCATTTTGAGGTTTCGGAAACTTTGCCCCTCCTGGTAGGATTGTATATCCCATACGTCACTAGCTCATGGACTCTTGCCAATATGAAAGAAATGAATTTATCAGGTAAGTTCTTACATAAATTACGTTTTTCCCACGGACTGTCATCTAAGCTAGTCATGGAGACCTTGCTATCTGGAGCACCATGTTTGGCAATCGAGAAGTCCATCATGTATGTGTTCAGCTATACTTGTACATCCCCTGGCTATAATATGGAGATCACTGACTGTTTCCGAACATTTCCCTTCTTTCGCAATAGAGATACCTCAGAGGACAGAGCCATCAGATCTAGAGTGGGGTAACATAACTCAGAGCAATACAGACTCCATTATTTCACATTCCATAACCGGGTGGGACTTACAAATCAGTTAGATCTCTTTTATTTATTTTGTTATGACTATCGGCTAGATTTAGAGTTGGGCGGTAGCCGTCAAAACCAGCGTTAGAGGGTCCTAACGCTGGTTTTTACCGCCCTCTGGTATTTGGAGTCAGTCAGGAAAGGGTCTAACGCTCATTTTCCAGCCGCGACTTTTCCATACCGCAGATCCCCTTACGTCAATTGAGTATCCTATCTTTTCAATGGGATCTTTCTAATGCCGGTATTTAGAGTCGTGGCTGAAGTGAGCGTTAGAAATCTAACGACAAAACTCCAGCCGCAGAAAAAAAAACAGGAGTTAAGAGCTTTCTGGGCTAATGCCGGTTTATAAAGCTCTTAACTACTGTGCTCTAAAGTACACTAACACCCATAAACTACCTATGTACCCCTAAACCGAGGTCCCCCCACATTGCCGCCACTCTATTAAAATTTTTTAACCTCTAATCTGCCGACCGCACGCCGCTGCCACCTACGTTATCCCTATGTACCCCTAATCTGCTGCCCCTAACACCGCCGACCCCTATATTATATTTATTAACCCCTAATCTGCCCCCCTCAACGTCGCCTCCACCTGCCTACACTTATTAACCCCTAATCTGCCGACCGGACCGCGCCGCTATTATAATAAAGTTATTAACCCCTAATCCGCCTCACTCCCGCCTCAATAACCCTATAATAAATAGTATTAACCCCTAATCTGCCCTCCCTACTTCGCCGACACCTAACTTCAAACATTAACCCCTAATCTGCCGACTGGAGCTCACCGCTATTCTAATAAATGTATTAACCCCTAAAGCTAATTCTAACCCTAACCCTAACACCCCCCTAAGTTAAATATAATTTTTATCTAACGAAATAAATTAACTATTATTAAATAACTTATTCCTATTTAAAGCTAAATACTTACCTATAAAATAAACCCTAATATAGCTACAATATAAATTATAATTATATTGTAGCTATTTTAGGATTAATATTTATTTTACAGGCAACTTTGTAATTATATTAACCAGGTACAATAGCTATTAAATAGTTAATAACTATTTAATAGTTACCTAGTTAAAATAATTACAAAATTACCTGTAAAATAAATCCTAACCTAAGTTACAATTAAACCTAACACTACACTATCAATAAATTAATTAAATAAACTACCTACAATTATCTACAATTAAACCTAACACTACACTATCAATAAATTAATTAAATACAATTCCTACAAATAAATACAATGAAATAAACTAACTAAAGTACAAAAAATAAAAAAGAACTAAGTTACAAAAAATAAAAAAATATTTACAAACATTAGAAAAATATTACAACAATGTTAAACTAATTACACCTACTCTAAGCCCCCTAATAAAATAAGAAAGACCCCCAAAATAAAAAAATGCCCTACCCTATTCTAAAATTAAAATAGAAAAGCTCTTTTGCCTTACCAGCCCTGAAAAGGGCCATTTGCGGGGCATGCCCCAAAGAATTCAGCTCTTTTGCCTGTAAAAAAAAACATACAATACCCCCCCCAACATTACAACCCACCACCCACATACCCCTAATCTAACCCAAACACCCCTTAAATAAACCTAACACTAAGCCCCTGAAGATCTCCCTACCTTGTCTTCACCTGACCGGGTTCAGCGATCGGTCCAGAAGAGGGTCCGAAGTCTTGATTCAAGCGGCGGCTGAAGAACTCCATCATCGGGCTGAAGTCGGAAGTCCTTCATCGGGATGAAGTCTTCTATCAAGCCGCATCTTCAATCTTCTTTCTTCCGGAGCGGAGCGGAGCCATCTTCTTCCCAGCCGACGCGGATCCAACCTCTTCAAGCGACGCCTACTAGCCGAATGACGGTTCCTTTAAATGACGTCATCCAAGATGGCGTCCCTCGAATTCCGATTGGCTGATAGGATTCTATCAGCCAATCGGAATTAAGGTAGGAAAATTCTGATTGGCTGATGGAATCAGCCAATCAGAATCAAGTTCAATCCGATTGGCTGATCCAATCAGCCAATCAGATTGAGCTTGCATTCTATTGGCTGATCGGAACAGCCAATAGAATGCGAGCTCAATCTGATTGGCTGATTGGATAAGCCAATCGGATTGAACTTGAATCTGATTGGCTGATTCCATCAGCCAATCAGAATATTCCTACCTTAATTCCGATTGGCTGATAGAATCCTATCAGCCAATCGGAATTCAAGGGACGCCATCTTGGATGACGTCATTTAAAGGAACCGTCATTCGGCGAGTAGGCGTCGGTTGAAGAGGTTGGATCCGCGTCGGTTGGGAAGAAGATGGCTCCGCTCCGGAAGAAAGAAGATTGAAGATGCTGCTTGATAGAAGACTTCATCCCGATGATGGATTTCTTCAGCCGCCGCTTGGATCCAGACTTCAGCCCGAGGATGGACGTCACTCTTCAGCCCCCCACTTGGGCTTGGATCAAGACATCGGAGGCTCTTCTGGACAGATCGGGACCCGGTGAGGTGAAGACAAGGTAGGGAGATCTTCAGGGTCTTAGTTTTAGGTTTATTTAAGGGGGGTTTGGGTTAGATTAGGGGTATGTGGGTGGTGGGTTGTAATGTTGGGGGGGGGGGGTATTGTATGTGGGGTTTTTTACAGGCAAAAGAGCTGAATTATTTGGGGCATGCCCCACAAAAGGTCCTTTTAAGGGCTGGTAAGGTAAAAGAGCTTTGAACTTTTTTAATTTAGAATAGGGTAGGGCATTTTTTTTATTTTGGGGGTCTTTGTTATTTTATTAGGGGGCTTAGAGTAGGTGTAATTAGTTTAAAATTGTTGTAATATTTTTCTAATGTTTGTAAATATTTTTTTATTTTTTGTAACTTAGTTCTTTTTTATTTTTTGTACTTTAGTTAGTTTATTTCATTGTAGTTATTTGTAGGTATTGTATTTAAATAATTTATTGATAGTGTAGTGTTAGGTTTAATTGTAGATAATTGTATGTATTTTATTTAATTAATTTATTGATAGTGTAGTGTTAGGTTTAATTGTAACTTAGGTTAGGATTTATTTTACAGGTAATTTTGTAATTATTTTAACTAGGTAACTATTAAATAGCTATTGTACCTGGTTAATATAATTACAAAGTTGCCTGTAAAATAAATATTAATCCTAAAATAGCTACAATATAATTATAATTTATATTGTAGCTATATTAGGGTTTATTTTACAGGTAAGTATTTAGCTTTAAATAGGAATAAGTTATTTAATAATAGTTAATTTATTTTGTTAGATAAAAATTATATTTAACTTAGGGGGGTGTTAGGGTTAGGGTTAGAATTAGCTTTAGGGGTTAATACATTTATTAGAATAGCGGTGAGCTCCAGTCGGCAGATTAGGGGTTAATGTTTGAAGTTAGGTGTCGGCGATGTTAGGGAGGGCAGATTAGGGGTTAATACTATTTATTATAGGGTTATTGAGGCGGGAGTGAGGCGGATTAGGGGTTAATAACTTTATTATAATAGCGGCGCGGTCCGGTCGGCAGATTAGGGGTTAATAAGTGTAGGCGACGTTGTGGGGGGCAGATTAGGGGTTAATTAATATAATATAGGGGTCGGCGGTGTTAGGGGCAGCAGATTAGGGGTACATATGGATAATGTAGGTAGCGGCGGTTTACGGAGCGGCAGATTAGGGGTTAAAAAAAATATGCAGGTGTCAGCGATAGCGGGGGCAGCAGAATAGGGGTTAATAAGTGTAAGGTTAGGGGTGTTTAGACTCGAGGTACATGTTAGAGTGTTAGGTGCAGACGTAGGAAGTGTTTCCCCATAGAAAACAATGGGGCTGCGTTAGGAGCTGAACGCTGCTTTTTTGCAGGTGTTAGGTTTTTTTTCCAGCTCAAATGGCCCCATTGTTTTCTATGGGGGAATCGTGCACGAGCACGTTTTTGAAGCTGGCCGCGTCGGTAAGCACCGCTGGAATTTAGAGTTGCAGTGGCATTAAATTATGCTCTACGCTCCCTTTTTGGAGCCTAACGCACACAAGAAAACCCAGCCCTTCTGTGAACTCTAAATACCAGCGGTATTTAAAAGGTGCGGGGGGAAAAAAAGCCAGCGTAGCTAATGCACCCCTTTGGCCGCAGAACTCTAAATCTAGCCGTATGTGTTTATATGTTTAATTTAGAGATCCTAAGGGATAGCATAGCAGCCCATTTGGGAAATAATACTTTATGATCTGGCAGGAGCACTTATAATATTCGTAACAGCACTAACATGGCGGACGCTTGGGAGCAACATTTGCGCTCTTACATATATATGCTGGTACTGTTTAAACACTCTGTTTCCTTGGGTGTAAAGTTATGTTCTGCTATGTTTTGTATTTGACCACATATTTGTTTTTGGTCCTGTTTTGATAATTCATGCTAATAGCCTTTTGAGGATTGTGGCTCTATTTATTTAATCTCTGACAGTGATATAAATTAACCCCCAGCGATATACAAATATCATTCCTGCTACGCCAACAATTACTCCTTAATAAAATACTTGTTTGATGCAGCAGGAGGTGTATCTGACCGTACAGCAGATGTTTATGATATTTGCTGTTTGATGTTAACATATTAATGGTTAATAAGTATGATAAAGCTAGTAACTGGTTTATGTATATACCATTAGTTGGGCAGTGCAAATGTTAACACTTATGCTGATATGAGAGACCATTACTTTTGCACTTATACGATTTACCAATATCCTTTAGTCAGTAGGTTTTGCGCTTATAGCTGCTCCTAGATCTTTACATCAAAGCTCCTAATATGCACAGCAGTAATTTTATCTACCTATCTAGCTATATTAGTTTATGCTATAAATCACAAGGTATAACGCTTACTACCCCCTCGGGACGTCAAGCATTATTTATATTCCATGTCCTCTACCAGCTTGTATTCCTATATATATTTTAGCTAAACCATGATGTTATATAAATATATTGTTTAAGCTACTTATAACTAATAAAGAGGTTGGATATGAGACCCAAAAGTGGTTTCCTTTCTTTCAGGTAAACCTCCATTATTAGTTTTATATTATGTTAATTTGAGGTCCAAAAGTGGCCCCTCGAGTAAATTGGAGAGTCTACATATTGATTGGCAAGTTATCCTATTATTGTGTACTAAATTCTTCCCTAAAGTTTCTTTTCTGAATATTATGTATACAATTTATAATGGAATGTATTTAATATATTCTTTTGTTTTGCGTTTTTGCACTCTCTGCCTTGTATGCCATTCTATAAACCTCAATAAAAATGATTTAGAAAAAAGAAAGTGAAGGCCGCCCACAGAAAAAAACGGACGGGGAGCTGTGGACTCTCCCGTACAGAAGAAAAGAAAATGATCGGGTTAGCATTATTAAGTTTTTCTTCTTAAAACGGGGAGAGTCCACAGCTGCATTCATTACTTTTGGGAAATCAATAACCAAGATTATAGAGGACACTGACTGCAAACGGGCGGGAACAAAAGGCAGCCCATTCTGATGGCACCACAGCCTGACACAACCCGGATACCCGATAAAAAACTACTTCAACAGAAGCAGGCGGGACAAAAATGGAAGAGGACAAGGTAACTGCCCATCAATGAAAACCATAAATATCCCAGTTAAAGATCACACTAAATTCTGGACTCCACTGAGCACAAAAGCCTCTGAGGAGACAAATATCCCACTCTCTAGAAGCACACAAAGAAAGACCTCTCCATAAACAATGGCAAGGGAAACAAAAATCAAAGTCCCACACCACATTCTCCCTAACTGAAAGAAGGGAAGAATCAGATAATAAGGTCCAAAAGAACATATATAAACAATCTCCGAAGAATCAGGGACAAAACCGAGAGAGAAGCCCCTAGCATAACTCGAAAAGAGCGGCTACTAGGCTGCAAGAGGACAAAATCCCGTAGAAAAATACTCTACCGACGAAGGAGAGCTAGGAAAGGAAAAATTCCAGATCAACTCCTACATGGATCCAAAAGGAAACAATGGAAAGCCTTAAAGTGAAGGTCAATTTTGATTAATTAGTGCCCGGTTTTTAATAATTGAGATTTCACTATTTTTCTTCAAAAACTTACCTTTTCATTCTGGCAGCCACTCCAGCGATTCTCACGGCCGTCGGAAGCCTCTGCAGACGTCAGAAATAACGAATCCGGCTTCCTCCAAATCTTGGCCTGATGCAGCGCCGTGATTGGAGGAAGCCGGATTTGTCATTTTGGACCCGCAAAGACGGCTTGTGATGGGCGGAGGAAGTGCTGGAGCAGCTCCAAGGATTAAAAGGTAAGTTTATGAAGAAAACGAGTGAAATGTAAATTTTGATGAATTAAAGTGCCTTTGTTTTTAATAGGATTATTAAAAACCGGGCACTAATTCATCAAAATTGACCTTCACTTTACCCAGAACCGAAGTCCCAGAAGGACAAAGGAACAAGACTACCTTATCATAGACAGCTAATTAGCACAGAGAAATTGAACACCCATAGGTCAGAAATAAACCCTGGGAGAAGAACAGGAACTGAATAGTGACATCTGTTTATGCCACAAACAAAAGCCGCAGGCTTCCGTCGGATAGGCAGTCAGACTAAACGTCCAACCATAGTAACTAGACAACCGAATAGCTAGAAAACTTTCACCAGGACATTCCTGGAAAAGAACAAGAGAATAAAACTCAGAAAGCAGAGCGGACCATCTCCCTCCCTGCTAGAAACGAGGTAAGGGAGGACAACACCCTGACCAATAATAAGAACCAACTACCCGCTAAAGGAAGGTTCCCGAATCAACTGCAAGGTCTCCCAACCTAAGTAAGAATCCTTCGGGAGACAAGAGACATGGTCAATGCCCAAACAGAACAGTCAGAATTCCTGACCCCTAACTCCGATCTAACAGTCCTATCACAGAAGCGACTGTCAATGTCCCCAAGGACAAGAGAGATTAAAAAAAGGAAATTTATGCTTACCTGATAAATTTATTTCTTTTACGATATGACGAGTCCACGTATTTCATCCTTACTTATGGGATATCGCCTCCTGGTCAGCAGGAGGCAAAGAGCACCCCAGCAGAGCTGTATATATAGTTCCTCCCTTCCCTCCCACTCCAGTCATTCGACCGAAGTTAGGAAGAGAAAGGAAAAGCCAAGGTGCAGAGGTGACTGAAGTTTAACAAAATAAAGACCTGTCTTAGAAAATGACAGGGTGGGCCGTGGACTAGTCATATCGTAAAAGAAACAAATTTATCAGGTAAGCACAAATTTCCTTTTCTTTTAAAAGTTATGATGAGTCCCCGGATTTCATCCTTACTTATGGGATACAATACCAAAGCTATAGGACACGGATGAAAGGGAGGGACAAGACAGGAACCTAAACAGAAGGCACCACTGCTTGAAGAAACTTTCTCCCAAGAACAGCCTCGGACGAGGCAAAAGTATCAAATTTGGAAAAAGTGTGAAGAGACGACCAAGTTGCAGCCTTGCAAATCTGTTCAACAGAAGCATCATTTTTAAATGCCCATGAGGAAGCCACCGCCCTAGTAGAATGAGCCGTAATTCGTTCAGGAGGCTGCTGTCCAGCAGTATCATATGCAAAACGGATGATACTCTTCAGCCAGAAAGAAAAAGAGGTAGCCGTAGCTTTCTGACCCCCACGTTTCCCGGAAAAGACAACAAATAATGAAGATGATTGACGAAATTCTTTAGTCGCCTTCAAGTAAACCTTCAGGGCACGGACCACGTCCAAGTTATGTAACAGACGCTCCTTCTTAGAAGAAGGATTAGGACACAAAGAAGGAACAATAATTTCCTGATTAATATTTTTGTTGGAAACAACCTTAGGAAGAAAACCAGGTTTGGTACGCAACACTTCCTTATCGGAATAAAAAATAAGATAAGGAGAATCACATTGCAATGCCGAAAGCTCAGAAACTCTGTGAGCAGAAGAAATAGTAACCAAAAATAAAATTTTCCAAGATAATAACTTAATATGGAATGCATAGGTTCAAACTGAACCCCTTGAAGAACATTAAGAACTAAATTCAAACTCCAAGGAGGAGCAATTGGTCTAAACACAGGCCTGATTCTAGTCAGAGCCTGACAAAAAGATTGAACATCCGGAACATCTGCCAGACGCTTGTGTAACAATATAGATAAAGCAGAAATCTGTCCCTTTAAGGAACTTGCTGACAACCCTTTCTCCAATCCTTCTTGGAGAAAAGATAAAATCCTAGGAATCCTAACCTTACTCCATGAGTAGCCATTGGTTTCTCACCAATAAAGATATTTACGCCATATCTTATGGTAAATCTTTCTAGTAACAGGCTTGCGTGCCCGAATCAAGGTATCAATGACCGAATGAGAGAACCCTCGCTTAGATAAAATCAAGTGTTCAATCTCCAAGCAGTCAGTTGCAGAGAAATTAGATTCGGATGATGGAAGGGTCCCTGAATGAGAAGATCTTGCCTCAATGGAAGCTTCCACTGTGGTAGAGATGACATGTCCACCAGATCGGCATACCAAGTCCTGCAAGGCCACGCAGGAGCGATGAGAATCACAGAAGCCCTCTCCTGTTTGACTCGAGCAATCACCCGGGGAAGGAGAGCAAACGGAGGGAACACATAAGCTAGATTGAACGACCAAGGCACTGCCAAGGCATCTATCAGTTCGCATATGCAATTGGTGTACAATATGGGTGAATACTTTCCTTAACAGTTCAGAACTGCAGCCGTCTCACAGTCTCTCCCAAACACTGTGCAAATGAATGTGGTGTGCTAGATAGAGGCGCTGGTTCTTTGTTGTTCAATATAAATTTATTTTCCACCTTTTCCCTCAGTTGTCCTCAGTTTCTAGGTACAAGGAGCAATGCCGAGACATCAAGCTGTAATCATCTGAAATAATGTGTATATTTACTCACAGTAAATATTCCAGACATCCGGCTCTATCTTGTTGAAAAAATGATTCTACAGATTTTTTCCAATAAAAAACTGTATTTATTAAAGTTCAACGCGTTTCCACGGACCCAGCCGTCTTTTTCAAGAGCAATAAAAAGTAAAAGTGCTTTACATACCAAAAAGCATGCCTTACTGCTACACAGGCGGTCTTTATATACATAATTTATTAACGAAACCTGTTTCCCCATTGGAGGAGAAGCAGGTTCACACCCGATACAAAATAACTATATAAATAAATCTGTCAACAATTTATTCTATCTAACATGAATAGAAATTTCATTAGTACATTTAAAATATTAAAAATAAAACTATTATCACATGTTTCTTGGAATAGTTTTTTTTGCCGGTTTTGCAGTTCCCTTTCGAGTCGTTCAATTCTGTCAGTTCCCATTCAAGTCCGATATGAGTCACCTGGTTTCGGTTATCCAATGAGAAGGAAAGTCAGTTTTGGACAGACTTTGACAATCACGTGATTTTGTTGTCCAATGAGTGCCGTCTCTGTTTAGACTCGTTTCTTATAAGTAAATAGGTAAAAAATAAATAAAGAACAGTTTGTTATTCGCATGTTTACAAACAGCATTTTCCTTCTCGCTAGACTGAGTATGTACAGGCATGGTTTTTGCCAGATCTCTATAATCTCTTACACGTAAAAAATACACATTAAAGGAAAATACCTATTGATCTAATAAATAAAAGCATTTTCTTTTCCAACTTGACTGCCTATATATTGATCAATATATAGGCAGTCAAGTTGGAAAAGAAAATGCTTTTATTTCAGCCCTCATCTCCAGAAGATTGATGGGAAGTAGAGACTCCGACCGAGTCCACACACCCTGAGCCTTCAGGGAGTTCCAGACTGCACCCCATCCTATCAGGCTGGTGTCTGTTGTCACTATCACCCATGAGGGCCTGTAGAAGCACGTCCCTTGGGACAGATGATCCGGCGACAACCACCAAAGAAGAGAATTCCTTGTCTCCTGATCCAGATCTATTTGAGGAGACAAATTTGCATAATCTCCATTCCACTGCCTGAGCATGCTCAGTTGTAGTGGTATGAGATGAAAACGAGCAAACGGAATGATGTCCATTGCCGCCACCATCAATCCAATTACCTCCATGCACTGAGCCACTGATGGCCGAGGATTGGACTGAAGGGCTCGGCATGTATTCAGAATCTTTAACTTTCTGACCTCCGTCAAGAAAATTGTCATGGATAAGGAATCTATTAGAGTTCTCAAGAAGGGAACCCTTGTCTGTGGAAGTAATGAACTCTTTTCTAGATTCACCTTCCACCCGTGAGTCCTCAGAAAGGACAGAACCATGTCTGTATGAGATTTTGTCAGATTGTAGGACGATGCCTGGATCAGAATATCGTCCAGATAAGGCGCCACTGCAATGCCCCGCGGTCTGAGAACCGCCAGAAGTGACCCTAGAACCTTTGTGAAGATCCTGGGTGCTGTGGCCAACCCGAAGGGATGAGCCACAAACTGAAAATGTTTGTCCAGGAAGGCAAACCTTAGGAACTGGTGATGATCCTTGTGGATAGGAATATGAAGATATGCATCCTTCAAGTCCACGGTAGTCATATATTGATCCTCCTGGATCAATGGCAGAATTGTTTGAATAGTCTCCATCTTGAAGGATGGGACTCTGAGAAACTTGTTTAGACTTTTTAGATCTAAAATAGGTCGAAACGTGCCCTCTTTTTTGGGGACCACGAAAAGATTTGAGTAAAACCCCTGCCCCTGTTCCAGTATTGGAACAGGACGAATTACTCCCATAGTAGAGAGGTCTTTTACACAACGTAAGAACGCCTCTCTTTATCTGGTCTACAGACAATCGTGAAAGAAGAAACCTCCCCCTTGGGAGAGAATTTTTGAATTCCAGTTGATACCCTTGGGACACAATTTCCAGTGTTCAGGGGTCCTGAACATCTCTTACCCAAGCCTGGGCAAAGAGAGAAAGTTTGCCCCCTACTAGATCCGGTCCCGGATCGAGGGCCGCCCCTACATGCTGTCTTGGTAACAGCAGCGGGCTTCTTGGGTTGTTTACCCTTGTTCCAAGCCTGGTTGGGTCTCCAGACGGACTTGGCCTGAGCAAAATTCCCTTCCTGTTTAGCGGAAGAAGAGGAAGAAGAGGGGACTCCTTTGAAGTTCCAAAAGGAATGAAAATTATTTTGTTTACCCCTCAGTTTAGCTGTTCTATCCTGGGGTAGGAGATGACCCTTACCTCCCGTAATGTCAGAAATGATTTCTTTCAAGTCAGGCCCGAATAGGGTTTTTCCTTTGAAAGGAATAGCCAAAAGCTTTGACTTGGATGACACATCAGCAGTTTTTAACCATAACGCTCTATGCGCTAAAATGGCTAATCCGGCATTCATAGCCGCCAATTTGGCAATCGGAAAGGCAGCATCCGTAATAAAAGAATTAGCCAGCTTAAGAGCCTTAATTCTATCGAAAATTTCCTCTAAAGGAGTCTCCGTCTTAAGAGACTCTTCTAAGGCGTCAAACCAGAAGGCTGCCGCAGTGGTAACTGATACAATGCAGGCCATCGGTAAAAGGAAACCCTGATGAATAAATAACTATTCCAATTTCTTATCCATAGGGTCTTTAAAAGCACAACTGTCCTCAATAGGAATAGTTGTACGCTTAGCCAGGGTAGATATAGCTCCCTCCACCTTAGGGACTGTTTGCCAAGAGTCCCGAACAGTGTCAGATATGGGAAACATTTTCTTAAAATTAGGAGAAGGTGAGAACGGGATACTCTGCCTTTCCCATTCCCGCGTAATAATTTCCGAGATTCTCTTAGGAACCGGAAAAACATCAGAGTAAGCAGGCACCTCTAAGTATTTGTCCATCTTACACAATTTCTCTGGTGGTACCACAATACAGTCACAGTCATCCAGAGTCGCTAAAACCTCCCAAAGTAACAGGCTGTGGTGTTCAAGCTTAAATCTAAAGGACATGACATCTGAGTCCGTCTGAGGTAACATACTTCCCGAATCGGAAAGTTCCCCGTCAGACAAAAGTTCCCTGACCCCCAATTCAGATCCCAGAACCAACAAAGCATCAGAGGTCACAGTATTCAAATTGACTTCTGTCCTGCTGCGTTTGCCCTGTAATACTGGCAACTTAGATAAAACCTCTGTAAGGGTAGATTACATAACTGCAGCCATATCCTGCAGAGTAAATGAAGTAGACGCGGTTGAAGAACCCGGCGTCGCTTGGGTGGGCGTTAAAGGTTGTGACGCTTGGGGAGAAAGTAGCGGCATACCCTGATTCTCATCAGACTGAGAAGCATCCTTAGACACACTTTCCTTAAAGAAAATCTGCTCTTTACATTGTAAGGCCCTTTCAGTACATGAGGGACAAAAAGTAAGAAGGGGTTCCACAATGGCCTCTAAACACATAGAACAAGTAGTTTCCTCAAGTTCAGACATGTTAAACAGACTAGCAATAGCAATAATAGTCGTTCTTTACTTGATATATTGAGCTCTGAAGTCAAATTACATAGCCAAAAAATTTGAACTAAAAAAGTGTACTGCGCCTTTAAATAATAAAAGCGCAACAATTTTACTGCAATCAGTCAACACAACTTTCGCAACAATAAAAAGTACCCTTATGTGCCCAATTTAACTTAACAATATTGCTCCGTTCTTGGAAAAGTTATATATAAATTTTTGTCAACTTTAATCGAATTTTTAACACACTTCAGGCCCCTGCACCTCGCCACAGCTCTGCTGCGGCGCCTACCTGCCCCCGGATCGCACTGATCCACCAGAAGAAGCGCTCCCAAGTCTCTCTGTACCCAACAAGTGCAAAACTGACTTAGGCCCCACCGGAGCCTCAGGACCCTGCTGCCGATCCTGAAGAATACTGCACTGCTGAGCGTGTGCGAAAATAGGCCCCGCTCACCGTGGGCGTAACTCGAGCCGTACTGAGACCCGCATGGGACGACAAAACAACATGTCGGTCTTCCAATTTTATACTAAAAAACGCCATGTGCCCCTCTTATACACGCACTTTACATAATAAAAGTGCAACAGTATTGACTATCGATCTCTGTCAAGCCAGCTATGAAGCCATAATAACGTCATGCAAACCACATCTCCCAGCGTCAGCCCACACAGTATATTTAAAGTGAAAACACCAAACACACTATTAAATAAGCAAAATAAAAGGGAATTCCAGGTACTCCATTTCTACTATAGTGCATACTGATTACCCCTCCCCAGTTAGGGAATAATGTCAGCCTGTTCTGATGTATCAAGTCTCCCCAGAAACAAATGACTGAACATACCTCAATGCTGCTTGTAGCATGACACAGTTCTCCACACTGAAGATGTTTCTTTACACTACCTTCAACTGCTCTGTGGGATCTTAGATAACGTTTGCTAAGATCATCAACATCAGTGCAGAAAATAAGATGTCTCCACTCCTCTTGGGAAGTTATAGACTGACAATTTCTCCTTGAGAAAAATAGTACTCACTGGCACCATTTTAAAATAAAAAACTTCTTGATTGAAGAATCTAAATTAACACCTCACTTTACCTCTGACTATCAGTAATACAGGCAAAGAGAATGACTGGAGTGGGAGGGACAGGAGGAGCTATATATACAGCTCTGCTGTGGTGCTCTTTGCCACTTCCTGCTAAACAGGAGGCGTAATCCCATAAGTAAGGATGAAATCTGTGGACTCGTCATATCTTGTAAAAGAAATAAAGGACTGCACTTACCTCCATGCTGAGGAACAGCATGATAATCTCACAGTGCCAAGAGGTCCACTCTTCCTTCTGAGGTCCTGTGAAGGTAGAAGGGTCTTAGTTAATATTCTAAGACCGTACACAGAGAAGCAGCACAAGCATGGGAGGCGCAGTGAAGCTAAAAACTCCACTAGTTCCCATAACCTAAAAGGCTATTTCCAGACGCTGCTCTGTAGTAAAATAGTACACTTGGCACCATTTAAAAATAAAAAACTCTTGATTGAAGAATCCAAACTAACACCTCACTTTACCTCTTCCTATCACTAACACAGGCAAAGAGAATGACTGGAGTGCGAGGGTAGGGAGGAGCTATACAGGGAGTGCAGAATTATTAGGCAAATGAGTATTTTGACCACATCATCCTCTTTATGCATGTTGTCTTACTCCAAGCTGTATAGGCTCGAAAGCCTACTACCAATTAAGCATATTAGGTGATGTGCATCTCTGTAATAAGAAGGGGTGTGGTCTAATGACATCAACACCCTATATCAGGTCTGCATAATTATTAGGCAACTACCTTTCCTTTGGCAAAATGGGTCAAAAGAAGGACTTGACAGGCTCAGAAAAGTAAAAAATAGTGAGATATCTTGCAGAGGGATGCAGCACTCTTAAAATTGCAAAGCTTCTGAAGCGTGATCATCGAACAATCAAGCGTTTCATTCAAAATAGTCAACAGGGTCGCAAGAAGCGTGTGGAAAAACCAAGGCGCAAAATAACTGCCCATGAACTGAGAAAAGTCAAGCATGCAGCTGCCAAGATGCCACTTGCCACCAGTTTGGCCATATTTCAGAGCTGCAACATCACTGGAGTGCCCAAAAGCACAAGGTGTGCAATACTCAGAGACATGGCCAAGGTAAGAAAGGCTGAAAGACGACCACCACTGAACAAGACACACAAGCTGAAACGTCAAGACTGGGCCAAGAAATATCTCAAGACTGATTTTTCTAAGGTTTTATGGACTGATGAAATGAGAGTGAGTCTTGATGGGTCAGATGGATGGGCCCGTGGCTGGATTGGTAAAGGGCAGAGAGCTCCAGTCCGACTCAGACGCCAGCAAGGTGGAGGTGGAGTACTGGTTTGGGCTGGTATCATCAAAGATGAGCTTGTGGGGCCTTTTCGGGTTGAGGATGGAGTCAAGCTCAACTCCCAGTCCTACTGCCAGTTTCTGGAAGACACCTTCTTCAAGCAGTGGTACAGGAAGAAGTCTGCATCCTTCAAGAAAAACATGATTTTCATGCAGGACAATGCTCCATCACACGCGTCCAAGTACTCCGCAGCGTGGCTGGCAAGAAAGGGTATAAAAGAAGAAAAACTAATGACATGGCCTCCTTGTTCACCTGATCTGAACCCCATTGAGAACCTGTGGTCCATCATCAAATGTGAGATTTACAAGGAGGGAAAACAGTACACCTCTCTGAACAGTGTCTGGGAGGCTGTGGTTGCTGCTGCACGCAATGTTGATGGTGAACAGATCAAAACACTGACAGAATCCATGGATGGCAGGCTTTTGAGTGTCCTTGCAAAGAAAGATGGCTATATTGGTCACTGATTTGTTTTTGTTTTGTTTTTGAATGTCAGAAATGTATATTTGTGAATGTTGAGATGTTATATTGGTTTCACTGGTAAAAATAAATAATTGAAATGGGTATATATTTGTTTTTTGTTAAGTTGCCTAATAATTATGCACAGTAATAGTCACCTGCACACACAGATATCCCCCTAAAATAGCTATAACTAAAAACAAACTAAAAACTACTTCCAAAACTATTCAGCTTTGATATTAATGAGTTTTTTGGGTTCACTGAGAACATGGTTGTTGTTCAATAATAAAATTAATCCTCAAAAATACAACTTGCCTAATAATTCTGCACTCCCTGTATATACAGCTCTGCTGTGGTGCTCTTTGCCTCCTCCTGCTGACCAGGAGGCGATATCCCATAAGTAAGGATGAAATCCGTGGACTCGTCATATCTTGTAAAAGAAATCCCAGCATCGACAAGGCCCGGAGATCAGATAACGAATCTCCAGCCACAAGTTCCTAAGGAAAAGAAGCAGGAAAGAGGCACCAACACCCAGAGAGACTAACTCTGCATCCAGGATACCTATCCTGATTACCCCTCAGAAACCCGAAGGGAGGGTACACTGCAGAAAAGAAAACCCCTCGACCCACTGAACTCCTAGAAACAGATGAGGAAAACTACCTCAAGAGGAGCCAACTGGATAGGTGCAGCAGACCAGAGCACCACAAAGTTACCTGAAAATGAAATTTGCACAAAAGTGGATGCATGCCATACCCCCATGGGGTCTTGAACTCTGATCTCTCATGAAGTATCCCAGTGGCTGTCCACTCGCTCCCCAAAAGGCTTCTAAGATAACACCCACAAAGTCCGAAGACAAAGGTAGGACCCAAAAGCTCTAAAGATCCAGTCTGGATCAACCCACAGACAACCTACAGCTCAAGGAATTAGCGAATGAACGAGCATCCTAAAACTCCTATCGGTGATGGGAAGAGAGACTGCATAACAATCGCCCAAATCCCCATCCAAAAGGCAAGGGGAAGTGAAAAACACAGCAATCTTCAAAAAAGAGGAGAGAAACACTGGCAAAAGAGATATGAGAACCGGACAATCCCATCCGCAAGTAGTACCAATAGGGGGGAATAATCACCCCCTACACCAGGTACTGGAGATCTCTATGCAGTCATCTGATCCTCCCCCTTCGGAAGGGTGGACTCTAGCTCCTGTCCAAAGGACCTCAGGAACCATAATCATACTGCCATAGCAGAATTCGGAATCCCAGGAAACCATGCGAGTGCAGGGACAAAACAATAGTATCGAGTACTTAAACGCCAGTTAAGGCCATGCAAGAAAAACATTGGACGCCCCACCAAGATGAAATAAAGTAGGGCCAGCCAGATATCTAGGATAGAAGGTACTCCTATAACTTGTAGAAACAAGAAAAAACAACCTCGTAACAAGAGGTAAGGCAACTTAGTACCCAAACAGGACCAGCCTGTTGTCAAAAATATAAAATGTCTGATATAACCTCAAAAGAACAGAGTGAACTAGTACCCAACCAGGACCAGCCTGCTGACTAGGGTACAACTGAACTGCTCAAGGGCTTACTAAAAGTTCTAAACCCTAGCAGGTCTAGACGTAACCAACAGACAAATGACAGACAAATAAGCTCGGAGTCTTAAACGTTGTCTCTTAATATTTTTTTTTTGGTGACTTTCACCGGAAGTAACAACCATTGCGACCATAAAATTGCTAGTATCAAAATCCCAGAGAAAAAAAAAGTTTCCTAAAAGGAAAAGTATACAACAGTCTCGAGCTCTGCAAATAAAAGAATACACATCCTAACCGGATCAAATGAAGTAGGCCGCACCCACAGGTGAACGCCAAGAATAGAAATAGAAACACTAACAGAGCCAGCCTGTCAGAGACCTGATTCCTCAAGAGCTCAGAACTTGGATTAGATACACAAGCAAAAGACAATCAGGAGTATGATCCACATCACTCCACTTGTCTAGCGCTGTTCACCATCAGAATCAGAAGACTGAGGATCCAGAGGCAAATGAAGACTAAAATCTCAGTACCTGCCTCAGCAGTGCACGCAGATGCGTCAGACGGGATCTAAAGGCAAAACTTATCTCCGGCGGGGCATTTGAAGGCCCCCGTCCTGCCGGCTGCCCCCCTGAAGCCTCAGAGGGAACCGCTCCCCCAGAGGAAAGGTAAAGAGGACACGGATAAGCTTTTGGCTGGGCCTCAAGAAGCTGTAAATGCGCCGCTACCAACCGAGCAGCAACCTCTGGTGGAAAGAAACCTCCTTCCGGAGAAGGGGTAATGGAATTTGGGACAACTGCTTGTGTAGGAACAGAAGATTCCAGGGAACACGCCTCACAGGACACAGAATCCTCAGAGGCGGGCGGCTCAGGGGTCTCTAATCTTTTCCCAGAGGGAGAAAAGAGCACTCTTTTATGGCATAAATGAAAAAAAATGGAAAATGAAACGATCTTACCGGAATCTATAACGTGGAAGAGTAATATGGTCCTTCAAGTTTGATAGATAGTAGCGTAGCTTCTGACATGGACTTGAGTGAAAAAAGCAGGCAGCAAAACTCGTCAACGCTGATTGATTATGGAGCTGTTAATATGAGTCGGGATGGTTTCACAGAAAGACTTTCTCTGCATCTCCGGACTCTAACTTTCATCCATGCTCTCACTGAGAGGCTGACAGGACTACTTAAATCTCCCGTCCCATCTCAAAGAGTACTACCCTCCATAAGAGATTACTCCGCAATCTTCTGATACTTCTCTGCCAGCCTCCTGTCACAAAAGGCAAAGAATGACTGGGGGATGAGAGAAGTGGGGGAGGTATTTAAGCCTTTGTCTGGGGTGACTTTGTCTCCTCCTGGTGGCCAGGTTCTGTATTTCCCAAAAGTAATGTATGCAACTGTGGACTCTCCCTGTTTTAAGAAGAAAACATAGATGTTGACGGCAGATAAGAGCCATAGGCCCAGAAAGTCTGCCCGATATTATCTAAAAGTATAAACTTATCTAGTTCATAGAATAGCCTTATGCTTGTCCCAGGCGTTAGTTAGTATGTAGGATAGACTTATGCTTGTCCCATGCGTTAGTATGTAGGACAGCCTTATGCCTGTCCTAGGCATTTTTAAAGTCCCCCACAGTGTTTGTCATTACTACCTCTTGAGGAAGTTTATGAGGAACTACCAGGTACCAGTGCCTCCCATAACATAAACTGTGCACATATAGCAGGAGTAGGTGTAGGGCACATATAGCAGCAGTAGGTGTAGGGCACATATAGCAGAAGTAGGTGTAGGGCACATATAGCAGAAGTCGCTGGAGGGCACATATAGCAAAAGTCGCTGGAGGGCACATATAGCAGAAGTAGGTGGAGGGCACATATAGCAGCAGTAGGTGTAGGGCACATATAGCAGAAGTAGGTGTAGGGCACATATAGCAGAAGTCGCTGGAGGGCACATATAGCAAAAGTCGCTGGAGGGCACATATAGCAGAAGTAGGTGGAGGGCACATATAGCAGCAGTAGGTGTAGGGCACATATAGCAGCAGTAGGTGTAGGGCACATATAGCAGAAGTCGCTGGAGGGCACATATAGCAGAAGTCGCTGGAGGGCACATATAGCAGAAGTAGGTGGAGGGCACATATAGCAGAAGTAGAGGGAGGGCACATATAGCAGAAGTAGAGGGAGGGCACATATAGCAGAAGTAGATGGCAGGCACATATAGCAGAAGTAGATGGCGGGCACATATAGCAGAAGTCACTGGAGGGCACATATAGCAGAAGTCACTGGAGGGCACATATAGCAGAAGTCACTGGAGGGCACATATAGCAGAAGTTGCTAGAGGGCACATATAGCAGAAGTCGCTGGAGGGCACATATAGCAGAAGTAGGTGTAGGGAACATATAGCAGAAGTAGGTGTAGGGCGCATATAGCAGAAGTAGCTGGAGGGCACATATAGCAGAAGTGGCTGGAGGGCACATATAGCAGAAGTGGCTGGAGGGCACATATAGCAGAAGTGGCTGGAGGGCACATATAGCAGAAGTGGCTGGAGGGCAAATATCGCAGAAGTCGCTGGAGGGCACGTATAGCAGAAGTTGCTGGAAGGCACGTATAGCAGAAATCGCTGGAGGGCACGTATAGCAGAAGTTGCTGGAAGGCACATATAGCAGAAGTGGCTGGAGGGCACATATAGCAGATGTAGGTGTAGGGCACATATCGCAGAAGTCGCTGGAGGGCATGTATAGCAGAAGTTGCTGGAAGGCACGTATAGCAGAAATCGCTGGAGGGCACATATAGCAGAAGTCGCTGGAGGGCACATATAGCAGAAGTCAGTGTAGGGCACATATAGCAGAAGTCGCTGGAGGGCACATATAGCAGAAGTCGATGTAGGGCACATATAGCAGAAGTTGCTGGAGGGCAATTATATCAACAGAAGTCAGTGTAGGGCACATATAGCAGAAGTCGCTGGAGGGCACATATAGCAGACGTCAGTGTAGGGCACATATAGCAGAAGTCGCTGGAGGGCACATATGGCACATATAGCAGAAGTAGGTGAAGGGCACATATAGCAGAAGTCGCTGGAGGGCACATATAGCAGAAGTAGGTGGAGGGCACATATAGCAGAAGTCAGTGTAGGGCACATATAGCAGAAGTCAGTGTAGGGCACATATAGCAGAAGTAGGTGTAGGGCACATATAGCAGAAGTAGGTGTAGCGCACATATAGCAGCAGTAGGTGTAGGGCACATATATCTGAAGTAGGTGTAGGGCACATATAGCAGAAGTAGGTGTAGGGCACATATAGCAGAAGTAGGTGGAGGGCACATAAAGCAGAAATAGGTGGAGGGCACATATAGCAGAAGTCTCTGGAGGGCACATATAGCAGAAGTAGGTGTAGGGCACATATAGCAGAAGTAGATGTAAAGCACATATAGCAGAAGTAGGTGTAGGGCACATATAGCAGAAGTAGGCATAAGGCACATATAGCAGAAGTAGGTGTAAGGCACATATAGCAGAAGTAGGCGTAAGGCACATATAGCAGAAGTCGGTGTAGGGCACATATAGCAGAAGTCGCTGGAGGGCACATATAGCAGAAGTCAGTGTAGGGCACATATAGCAGAAGTCGCTGGAGGGCACATATAGCAGAAGTAGGTGGAGGGCACATATAGCAGAAGTCTCTGGAGGGCACATATAGCAGAAGTAGGTGTAGGGCACATATAGCAGAAGTAGGTGGAGGGCACATATAGCAGAAGTCTCTGGAGGGCACATACAGCAGAAGTAGGTGTAGGGCACATATAGCAGAAGTAGGTGCAGGGCACATATAGCAGAAGTCGCTGGAGGGCACAAATAGCAGACGTCGCTTGATGGCACATATAGCAGAAGTCGCTGGAGGGCACATATATCTGAAGTAGGTGTAGGGCACATATAGCAGAAGTAGGTGGAGGGCACATATAGCAGAAGTCGCTGGAGGTCACATATAGCAGAAGTCGCTGGAGGGCACACATAGCAGAAGTCGCTGGAGGGCACATTTATCTGAAGTAGGTGTAGGGCACATATAGCTGAAGTAGGTGTAGGGCACATATAGCAGAAGCAGCTGGTGGGAACATATATCTGAAGTAGGTGTAGGGTACATATAGCAGAAGTCGCTGGAGGGCACATATATCTGAAGTAGGTGGAGGGCACATATAGCAGAAGTCACTGGAGGTCACACATAGCAGAAATAGCTGGAGGGCACATTTATCTGAAGTAGGTGTAGGGCACATATAGCAGAAGTAGGTGTAGGGCACATATAGCAGAAGTAGCTGGAGGGCACATATAGCTGAAGTAGCTGGAGGGCACATATAGCAGAAGTAGGTGTAGGGCACATATAGCAGAAGTCGCTGGAGGGCACATATAGCAGAAGTAGATGGAGGGCAAATATAGCAGAAGTAGATGGAGGGCAAATATAGCAGAAGTAGGTGTAGGGCAAATATAGCAGAAGTAGGTGTAGGGCACATATAGCAGAAGTAGGTGTAGGCACATATAGCAGAAGTAGGTGTAGGGCACATATAGCAGAGGTAGCTAAAGGGCACATATAGCAGAAGTAGGTGTAGGGCACATACAGCAGAAGTAGGTGTAGGGCACATATAGCAGAAGTAGGTGTAGGGCACATATAGCAGAAGTAGGTGTAGGGCACATATAGCAGAAGTAGGTGTAGGGCACATATAGCAGAAGTAGGTGTAGGGCACATATAGCAGAAGTAGGTGTAGGGCACATATAGCAGAAGTAGGTGTAGGCACATATAGCAGAAGTAGGTGTAGGCACATATAGCAGAAGTAGGTGTAGGGCACATATAGCAGAAGTAGGTGTAGGGCACATATAGCAGAAGTAGGTGTAGGGCACATATTGCAGAAGTAGGTGTAGGGCACATATTGCAGAAGTAGGTGTAGGGCACATATTGCAGAAGTAGGTGTAGGGCACATATAGCAGAAGTAGGTGTAGGGCACATATAGCAGAAGTAGGTGTAGGGCACATATAGCAGAAGTAGGTGTAGGGCACATATAGCAGAAGTAGGTGTAGGGCACATATAGCAGAAGTAGGTGTAGGGCACATATAGCAGAAGTAGGTGTAGGGCACATATAGCAGAAGTAGGTGTAGGCACATATAGCAGAAGTAGGTGTAGGGCACATATAGCAGAGGTAGCTAAAGGGCACATATAGCAGAAGTAGGTGTAGGGCACATACAGCAGAAGTAGGTGTAGGGCACATATAGCAGAAGTAGGTGTAGGGCACATATAGCAGAAGTAGGTGTAGGGCACATATAGCAGAAGTAGGTGTAGGGCACATATAGCAGAAGTAGGTGTAGGGCACATATAGCAGAAGTAGGTGTAGGGCACATATAGCAGAAGTAGGTGTAGGCACATATAGCAGAAGTAGGTGTAGGCACATATAGCAGAAGTAGGTGTAGGGCACATATAGCAGAAGTAGGTGTAGGGCACATATAGCAGAAGTAGGTGTAGGGCACATATTGCAGAAGTAGGTGTAGGGCACATATTGCAGAAGTAGGTGTAGGGCACATATAGCAGAAGTAGGTGTAGGGCACATATAGCAGAAGTAGGTGTAGGGCACATATAGCAGAAGTAGGTGTAGGGCACATATAGCAGAAGTAGGTGTAGGGCACATATAGCAGAAGTAGGTGTAGGGCACATATAGCAGAAGTAGGTGTAGGGCACATATAGCAGAAGTAGGTGTAGGGCACATATAGCAGAAGTAGGTGTAGGGCACATATAGCATGCAGCAGGACATATATTTTCACACACACAGTAAGCAGAGCACATTATAGTTCCCGGTGAGCAGAATTGTG